>NC_089847.1:22783931-22888931 GCF_035609145.1 Eleutherodactylus coqui | reverse complement strand
ATCATAAACAGACACGAGCAAAGCAGCTTTGTGCAGGATTAGAAGCTTCATTCTGCAGCGCTGCCGAGGGATGATTACACAGAGGCCAAAAAAAAAAAATCTGCATTGGCTCTTTAAGATAGAAGTCAGCGCAGAAAGAAGACAGACGGAGAGAGGAAGAACAAGAAAGAATGAGACCCAATGCCGGCGCTCTCCCCCACCAAAAACCCTGAGGCCTCTTGTGTGTGTACTAACCACAAGCCTTTGAGTGCCTCATGTATTTACAAACTGAGGCATGTTCAAATCAAAGGGGATACCACATGACATAATTCACATTAAAATGTCAGCAGGCTGACAATTTATAGAGCCAATCTGCGGAAGGTGAGGAGCAGTAAAGCCTGGGTAATTGTTTAATGCCTACTTAAACCAACGGTGGCTTTGCCTTGGGGAGCAGCGTCACGTGCTGCTGTGAGCTGTCAGCCGGCATGTGCCAGGGGGACTGGAGTTGTGCCAGTCCGGAGATAACAGCTTTCACTTGTAGCTGAGCCGCCCCATTATATGGTGAGAGCCGACACTCCACCTTCCCCACTAGACAAACAGAAGCTCCCCATATGGTTGCAAGCTGCCAGTTCAAGCGCCTGCATTTTGTTAGTTTTATGCGGACTATCTGTCAGAACGGTCCCCAAAGGCCTGAGCCTTGTCAGCCCCCAGTCTACTGGATATGACAAACACGAGGGAACATCGCCAAGGAGAAGAAACACTGAGCAGACGCGGCTCCCAGAGCTCAAGTGGTTAAGGCTCTCCGACTATAAAAAAAAAAAAGGAGCAAGCCGATAGACTATGGTGAGATTCTTAAAGTGTCGGCTCTGACCAGTATACCCAGTACTAGTACCAGTAGTCGCCGTTTTTTTAATCTGTGGAATGCGGCACGTTGAGACTCGCGAGGCCTGCATACGTTCAGCGACACCTCCTCCTCCTCCTCATTAACTGAAACACATTAAAACAAGTGTGCTTTGGGACCAGAAAATGAGACTGTTAAACTAGGCTCCTCTAATCCTCATCAACGGTGGGAAACGAGGCTGCATCAATTATGCTGAATCAACATATCAACAGTTATTCCGCCACCAGTTCCACAATGGGAAGTGGGTTCACGCAAGGCTTTCGTTGCTACTGGAGTCAACCGGAAATCCGGCCATGAGAAGACCTAGGTGGCCATACTTATACACTAAGGGATTTCAGGCGGCTGTTTTTTTGAAAGACTTCTTCGTTTATGATCGATGTGCGAAGGTTGTGGTCTTAGGTGACAATGTCTTAAGGAATACCAATTCAAAAGACAGATGGCTCTCTGCCGTGATCTGTGGCCTGGTATGGACTTCCAATGATCCAAATCTGTCATTCGGCATGAGTGACTTTTTAACTACAGCATCCAACAATGACCACAATGAAATCAGACACAGCAGACCAACATTTTAACAGCCATCAGTCGGCATCTGTAGCACGAAAAGGCACCGGTCGGAAGAAAATGATCTAAATCGGCCTTTTCAGCCATCCATAATCTTTAGTGTATGGCTCACTTGAAGAGGACCTGTCACGGGATAAAGTCAGCAGAGCTGGCTGTGTGGTTCTGCAGCCGAGGCCCCGGTGACTATCGTTTGCCCCAGATGCGCTCTTCTTAGGTCGGGGTTCCCAGGCGCTGTTGATGTGTCAAGTGGATGTTCTCCATAAATCACTGCAGTGGGTGATGTCAGACTGTCAATAAAGTTTGGCGTTACCCATTGAGAGCGAGCAGTGGGGACCACCTACTTGACACTTTGACAGCATTGGGAGTCGGACCTAAGAAGGGGTCATCTGGATAAAGGAAAGAATATGAAAAAAAAAAAAAGAGATAGAGTCAGCAGTGTCATGGCTGCAGATTTTATCCCGTGATAGGTCCTCTGAAAGGGTCCTTTTAGACGGGACAATTGTCATTAGTCGTCCCAACAATTATCACTCTTGAGCATTCCTCTAAAGCCAAACATACATAGTCCACTGTCTTTGTAGGGAGGAAATAAAGAATAGTTCGATACTTGGAAATCATTGATAGCGCAAAAGAAGTTCTTTTAAAAGTGAGTCCAAAGGCATGCCAATCACGGATATGTTGGCTATAAGGTTGAATGCACCACAGGTAGATTATACTCAATCTTTTTGGAGAAACCTCTAATCCCGTTTATTGTAGAGAGAGTGCTGTACATTGTTGGTCCAAGTCTGCTTGTCTGCATTTGAGGCCATCATAATCCACAAATCTATATATGGCAGCAGGTGGTAAACAGCCCAAAATCTATCAATAATGATGATAATGCCTGAAAACCAAAGGGAATACCAAACAGACTTCTATACTTCATACCTGTTGGCATTTGCAGTTTAATTACCCATCAACTATATTTTACCCTATGAGAAAGCAACAACCATGTTTGATTATCCCTCTATAGTAAATATACCGTAGTTTGCCATCTGGAGCTATGCCGTGTCTCAGCGTATTCTCTACTCTAGCGGTATTCTCTACAACTCGAGTCTCATAGAATCAGTAATAAACTACAAGCTGTTCTGCGGGACTGTAGATCAGGAAGGAGGCGGACATCGCTGAGATCAACATAAAATGTCCAAAGACAACAAGCAGTCATTCATCCAGAGAAAACTATCAGACTGGCACAGAGCGGAAACACAATCCAAAACCAAGTAATTAGAGTCATTTATAGAGAACAGCACAAGGCCACATAGGGGGTCTCCGGTATACAGATGTGTGCCCACTACAGCGTACAAACCCTTATATTTCAATCGCTACACATTGCGTAATTCACCTTGTCGCTGGACATGGGCTCTGTGCCAACACAGACTTTTCCTCATGTTATCACTCCCCTTATCAATCAGAGAACAAATTTGCTCTCTCCTTGACACATATGGGGGTCTTTTTTTTACCCAGAAAAGGGGTGAGGAGTACTTGCTCATCTAATCACTCCTGTCGTTTAACCCTGCAGATGCCTTGTCATTGCTGACTGCTGCATCTAGCTAATCTTACAGAAGAAAAAAATCCCCTTATACAATTCTTTTAATATTGAAATTTAAAAAACTACATATAATAATTGGTAACGCCACATCCATAACAACCCGTACTGTAATACATTACACTATTCATTCAACACAGTACATTCCTTCTGATGGCATGTTGTCTGATTGGTCAGTTGGGGGGGGTGGGGGTGTTGTTCCCAGCTGGCCAATCAGTTACAATTATAGTATATATTCTGGACCCTCCTCTCAGAAAGTGCAGATTATTTCTCGGTTAGTGGAATTCTGGGTTGGTCCACGTCTCTCTGATGTCATCCATCATCCAGATAAGTCTCTAGTGTACTTAGTAGTAATTGCCCAAAATAACACAAACTAATCAGCACATAGGTTTAGTATGTTATGGCTGCATGCTTTCAAGAAATCCAATCCCAATTGAGCACTGGGCATAATAGTAATTGTGGCGTTACATCTGCTTCCTATAAATACTTTGTGACATTTGCTACCGACATCTATCTATTGCCATGCCCTTTTCCCATCTAGGGACAGTTTATGAAGTCCTCAGGTTCCAGATTTGGGGACACCCTCATCAGGGTGATCACCCTGCTTAAGCAGGGTTTTCCTGTATTAGTATATTAGGGTGAGACTTCCCTTTTCCTCTTGTTTGGTTTTGTTATTAGCGTTTTTTTTTCTCCAAGTTTTATTAGAGTATACATCTATTTTTTCTGGACAACTATTGCATCCAATCCGGACGAGAGGTTTTTAGCATCTGGCTTGGATGCAACTACTATATGGTAACGGATCCCCAAAAACCTGCTTCTACAGATAAGCAATCTATATAGAACAGAATCTACAGGCTTGCTGATCTGTTTAGCTGACCCGACCGATCAGCTGAGCGGGCGTATGCTGTCAGCACCGCTAATACCCAGAGGTCGGTGCAGAAGTCTCTGCGCTGACCTCTGTGTAGTGTCCTGCACTTTGAAATCCATGAGAGCCATGCCTGTAGTTACAAGCAACGGACCCCAGACGATCAAATATTGATGACCTATCCTGAGGATAGGTAGAATTCTCCCTGGAAAACCTCTTTAACCTCACGCCTGAGATGGCCATGCTGTCTATGATCCCTGGACCAATGGCCAAAGTTAGAGGGGTCTACTTTGTTTCTTTAGCTTGGCCATGTGCCAGATCACTCCGAGACTCTGGAAATCCTCCCTTCTCAAGACTGACATGGATGGAGGCCCTCAATTCCCTAATACATTTGGAGGAAATTAGATCAGAGGACAACAACTCATGTGACAATTTTTATTACACTTTAAGTCTATGGCTCTCGTTTTGCTCCTCCACGAATGTTAACGTCTGGCTAGGTAGTGGAGCTCTCCATCACTGACTTCCCATCTGCATGTGAACATGTATATGCAAGTTGGATGCTTGCGGTCAGGTGATGCTACTACTTTTTCTTCCTTCCTCTCCTTCTCTCTCCACCCTTATTCTTTCCGCTTTTCCCTTCTCCAGTCAATATTTTTCCTCTACGTCTCCCTTTCTTCTTTCCCTTCTCGTTCTTTCCCCATCTTCTACCTCTTCCCTTCCTTACCCCATCTTCCCTTCTTTTATACAACTTCCTAATCTTCCCTCCCCTCCATTACTCTCCTTGCCGGCTGTTTTGTTGTATTGCCAATATTCCGATTTAATGTTATATTGGAAAATACTTGGAAGCTACTTCCTGGAAGACCTTGCAAGGAGTGGACGAAGGGTGTAACGTAAGCTGTCTATTGTCACCAACTCTGATATTGTTATTGCTTCCAATAAAAGCATTCTGCACCATTAAAGTACAATAAACATATAAACCGATCTGTATAATTCCCACTGCTTTTCAAGGAACCAACATGATCTGGTGCACTTAGAATAGTCTCTCGGTTTCTATAGTAATAGAATTGTTAAGGGACAAGAAATCACAACTAGCATTCTGTCCACATAAATAAGTCACGTTTTGTACACATTAACTAAAATATCAGATCTTTTCCGTTCCCCCCAAAATGGCATCAACTAGAACACATCTTATGTTATTATCCTTAAGTGGTTCACAATATCTAGGAGATCAAAAAGCAGAATACGAATATCAACTCTCTGATCCCTACTTTGGAAACAAGAAAATGGACCAGGCTCTCAGCGAAGATGTTTTTCCTCCTTATTAGATGGTCAACTTGGAAAAGGCAAATTGTCTAAGTCATTAAAAGGCTGGATGCTGTCAGAGACCATATGGGGATAAAAGCCAAGTTATTCAATAATCACCTTTAACCAAACCCAGATTGCTGCTTCTTTTCTAGCTCTGGATGGTCTTTCCAGACGTGGCCCCTTGGACTCGTGCCCCCACTGAGATGAAGGCCACTTATTTGCACTCCTGGATGCATCGAGTTTTGTTTTGCACGCTCTTCTGGCATCTGGAGGGATTTTCTGTATCTGACAGTGTAGAAGTTGATTACATGCAGTTAACTCTGCTCTAACCTGATTATAGATGTGCCAGCCTAATGGATTACATTTGCAAGAGGAAACATAACATGCAATCAATCTCAATCCACCTCAGATGTGAACTCTTGGTCTGAGGACCACTCTCGTCAGTGGTCTCTTCTCCCTCACAGTAGTGTGGTCAGAGAGTCGGGGGAGAAGCTGCGCCATGACATTCACATTAAATAGAGTGTAGGGGAAATAAGAGACATGTCCGCTCGCAGAGTGTCAGAAGGTAGGTGGAGTAAGCCTGACGAGATTTATGGGGAACTGTACCTGACCGTTCATACTAAAGCCATTATGGAATGATTAGAGAGGAGGGTGAGGCTTTAAGTCCAGTGAAAATCAATAGAAACGTCTGGAGGAATTCTATGGGGCGAGCAAAAGGCTATTTACGGGATTTTCACTGCCTCTATTCTTACAGCACACAGTTGTTAGAGAACCAGGAGAGAGGGGGGGGGGGGGGGGCTTGGACATAATGAGACAAATGCATTGCAGTGAAATAAAATAATTATATATACCTACATATATATTACATTACTGGCCTGTACCACAGTAAATGGAAACACTGATTGATGCATATGCATTATGTCAATGAAGAAATTGCATAAAGTGGCACCAATTTGGTAGCTTTATAATGGAGGTAGATATATAATGTCTAGCTGGAAAAGAAAGGGATCCATTTGGAATCAACTAGAAGTTTCTGTCTAGCAGTAAGGATTCTGGATATTCACCCAGGCAGCCCGGGTTCGACTCGACGGTATGGGAACATACAGTTTTAGAAGTGGTGCAGAGTGTTAAGGCAGCAGAGATGCAGCTCTCGCTCACAACCTGAAGGTTGTGGGTTCAGTCCCTGCATGGTTCAGGTAGCCGGCTCAAGGTTGACTCAAACTTCCATCCTTCCGATAGCGGGAAAATGAGTAACAAGCTTGCTGGGGGGTGTAAAAGATGACTGGGAAAGGCAATGGCAAACCACCCACAAAAAACCCCCCAAAAAAACAGTCTGCCAAGAAAACATCACAATGTGTCGTCACCCTAGGAGTCAGTCACGACTCTGTGTTTGCACAAGGGTACTTTACCTTTAGAAGTTTCTGATCCATATACTGAACATTGCCATTTATGTACTACCACAAAAAATACAAAATCACATCCTTCTCTAATGGCCATTGCTGCTGTAGACCTGCATATAACAAACGTGTACCTGTGTAGTTAGAAGTTGGTATTTTACCTTGTACAGCTTGAGGCTGGCCTCGTGTCTGGCGTTCACAGTGTGCAGACGGAGCTTGTCCAGGCTGTTGGTGTAATAGTCACAGGCATTGCACTTCAGATGCACCGGGTTCCCAATGGCAACACATTTCAACCTCCACTCATTGGCTTTGCCCCCTTCTTTGATATGAGCCACAAGCTGGTACTTCTGAATATGTTTGTCAGTTTTACAATGCAGCTGAAAGTTGGCCTTCAGCTGAGTGTTGTAGCGACATAAATTACACTGGTAACAATCTCCCACCACCGACTTCCATTCTTCCTCCGGCAGACTGCGCTCCGCTCCCATATGGAGGCCAAGCATGTCCAGGTTATCCGTAGTGAAGCGGTTGCACACTGCACACTGGAAAAGTTTAAGCGAAGGGTCGTTGGTTTGCGTGAAACTCTCCCCCAGATTCATGAGTTCCTCTGATACCAGCTGTCCACCTCCCAAACGCATGTCCAACGGGATTTCACCACCTACTTCAAGTGAACGAAAAGAAAAAAAATTGATATATAGCTGAAAAATTCAGTAATCCATCTAAAACAATGTTTCATTTTCCTGTATTTGAGTACCCTTTTTTCTCATATACACGGATCAGTAAAAACATTACAACCAGATGGCTAACATTACTTGGGTTCTCCTTGTGTTACCAAAACAGATATGACCCATCGAGGGATGGACACCATAAGACTTCTAACTTTTCCAGCAATTTGTGCTTCCGTGGCATCGGGCAGGAAGGACTGGCCTCAGCTCCCAACATGCATCAATGACCCTTTGGCACCCATGACACAGTCATTAATAGTCCTTGGTAAGGTACTAGCCACGGTGTACCCATGAACACCTCACAAGACCTGCAGTTTTGGAGATGCTCTGACCTGGTCTTGGCGCTTACCTAAGTTGTTAAAATCCTTATGCTCGCTTGTTTTTCCTGCTTCCAACACATGAACTTGAAGAACTGACTGATCACTTGCTACCTAATATATCCCATCTTTTAACAAGTTCCATTAACACAATATAATCAATGTTTTTCAGTCATCTGGATAAGCGACCCTCTGCTTTCAGGACAAAATTCTGCCTTCGCACCAGAAGGGGCGGCCATATATTACCTGCAGTTTTTCTCTACCGTCCCTCCATCTACCTGTTCCAGGTCCTGTTTTAAGCCATGCAAGATGGTCAATGCAATATTCAGACTTCCTAGTCCCCGCAGTGCAATGGTAGGGTTAGACTATCAATGCACTATACTTGCTCTCTGCATGGCTCACATGATCAACACTGGCCAATCAGAGAGCAATGCATTACGTACATCGAATATTTCTGCAGCCATCATGGACAGCCAAAAACAGGACCCGAAATCAACGCATGAGAAATTGGGGAGGTGGGGAGGGGGGGGGGGGGGGGGGGGGGGGGGGACACAACAACTATAGGCAATATACCCCCTGCCCCCGAATGGTGTTTGTTCCGAAACGGGATGATGGTTTTAATACTACGGCTGATTAGTGTGTTTATCTGCAGCATCTAGCACTTCCGATTTTTTGAGACATTGTCTTCTCCCCTACATCGTTGGAAAACAAAATACTAAAACCACAAGGATACATTCAGAAGTTCATATGGGATGTTACCATCTGCAGCTAATAAGGGAGACAATGGTGTATAAAAGCTCCAGAGCTCAACTCTCAACTGTGACTACTGCACATCGTCATTCCAAGATTATTAATGTGCAATCTCGGTTAAAGCTCAGTGGAATCTCAAGAATATGTCTGACGTGTAAAATAAACAGAACGGGGCAGATATCATCCGATTTTCATCATAAAAGTGAACGCAGTGTTAAATGAAGTTCAGGAGCGCTCTCGCAGCAATGTGCATAGGCATCTCTGCTGGCCTGTGTTTATCGTATGGCCATACCAGGCACATGCTTAGGGCAGCTGGTTTCTTCTGTTTGTTTACACGTCTTGGTCTACACTTGCTTTATCGCGCTTAATGACACACTTTGAAAGTGAAACTCAAATAAAACACAGATCCTTTCTTAGACCAAAAAACGTGACTGGTCAAAAACGGTATCTTTTCTCCTTAGGGAGAGCACCTAGAAAGTGAGTGAGGAGACTTAGAAGATCATTCATGCTCCTCTGGGTAATATGCAAATAAGGGAGATGGAACAATACCTCTGCAGCGGACATGACTTGGGAAAGAAAATGAACAAACTCTTCCAACATTAGTAGACCATGAAGCATGCAACCTCATTCCAAATCAGATGTTGACTTCTTACCTACTGTGGGTGCCATCCCTGGCATAGGACTGGTAGGATCAAGCTGGAACCCTCCCATTATATACTGAGACTCATTAGCTGGGCTGTCCATCTTGAGATTCATGTTTTGTGCTAGGTAAAAGTGATAGAGATCCGCTTCAGCGGGAGACGGTAGGCTGCTGATGCCCAAGTGCCTGTTATGTTGAATTTGAGTCATATTTTGCTGAAGCAGCATCATGTTGTGCATGTGCTTCTCACTGGTCATATGAATGCGTAGGTTTCTAGCGACGTTGGTTTCGTAATCGCACACTTCACAACGCCAGGTGGGTTTGGTTTTTGGTTTAGTAGGTGAAGGGGCCCCGCATGAGTTACTAATGTTGGAAGCAGCAGCAGCAGCAGCCGCAGTGGCAGCAGCAACCACAACCCCGGCAGTGTGGCTGAAAACTTGGTCACTCCCTCCGTTCTGTAGATTCTGCATGTTGTTCAGATGCTTGTCCGACTGCATATGAATACTGAGATTGCCTTTGGTAGTGGTGGAGTAGTTACAGACCTCACAACGAAACGGCTTGTAACCACAGGTATAGCTCTCTCCCCGGGCAAGGCGAGGATGAGGCTGCCCAGATCTGCAGTAGCCACAAGAACCACCCGGCTCGGGGTGCTTTTCTTTCATGTGTGCTTCCAGCGTCTGCTGGTATTTGTAATGCCAGTTACACTTTGGACACTTAAGAGTCTTACATGAGTTCCGCGAGTGCATCATAGTCATGTGTCCACCAAGTGAGCGTGAGGAGCCCAGTACAGTGTCACACTTCGGACACTCCACCCCACTCCCAGAAGAGCATTCCCCTCCGCCAAGCTCACAGGGGTTATCGGCATGATGGTGGTGGGTGGCAAAGCTTACATCCTCTCCCTCTGCACTTTCATTTGGTTCAGGTGCTGTGGCATTGTCCCTGTTGGCACTTTCATCAACAAAGTCCAATTTCCTTACTCCCTCCGCCATACTGGAATCAACGCCATCACTGTTAAAGCTTAAGTGGTTCCTCCTGTTTGCACCATCAAAGACAACGAAGGAAGAAGAACATGTAGAAGGTGTGCCCCTTGCCATAGGCTGGGACACGTTAGGCATTAAATTAGAGTTAGAAATACTTTGGTTTGTGAGAGCCAAGTCCTTTTTGCCGCTGCTCTCGGCAAACACCCCAGACTCACCCTGAGGCCTGTCCACAAAGTCATCCTCAAGCTCACGTGGAAACAGTGCTTTGCAATCCTCCCCCTCCTCATCACCTTCCTCCTCCATCTCTTCTTCATCCAATTCCTCCTCCTCGTCTGCCTCCATCCTTTCTGATATGTCCTCTTGTACTCCCATTGAATGCTTCTCAGGCTCTGTTATTTCGAGTTCCTTGCTAGAGGAAGGTTTGGTAGTACAAGAGCCTGAGGAGCTTAAAGAGACAGAGTTTATGGTGGTGTTAAAAGAGGAGTTTGTCAACCCTCCGAGATTAAGCAGAGTATTTTGAGACACAACATTGGGCTGTGGCTGATCTGCCCCACTGGAAGTAGTGTCATTGTCTTTCAGAAGTGCTAGGCTAGCCTGCAAGGCTTCATCGCCCTCCACGCGAATGCCACTAAATTTCCCAAAAAAACTATTACCAGGTCCAGTAGTGTTGGCAGAAGAAACTAAGGGATGCTGAAAACTTTTGTTTTTTGGTTCCAGAAAACTAACAAGGGGTTCTTTATCTTTCCCAATCCCTTGAATGATGGCAGAAATGTTCTTGTTACTAAGAATCTTACGCTCATCCTCACTTAGAGTCATTCTATGGTCATGCACAGCATGGGTCACAAATGACCGCACATAGCCAAAGGAAAGTTTGCACAAAAAACACATTAGAATGGGTTTCCTTTTACCATACAGTACAAAGCCATCATATTTGGACAGATCTACATTGTTGGGTACATCTTTGGATACACATGAACTTTTGGCAGAACCATCACTGTTTAGGTAATCCTTGTTGCTTTTGTGGCGCACATCAAAAACACGGAAGCTGTGCAGGACAGGGCTTACGCCCGCAAGGGTTGAGGTATCCAGGAAAGATTTGTCAGAATTCTCAAACCACTTCCTGAAAGACGAGGCTATGTGGAAAGTGTTAATGATTTGGGGGTAAGAAGGGCCCACAGAGGAGGTCTCCTCGGACTTCCCTGTTGCGTTAGGCAAGGAATTTTTGTAGAGGGAAAGAAGAGCCTCGCTTGGGGTACTGTCACAACCTTCACCACTTTGGATCAGCTGGCTGACACTTTCCACTATATAAGCAGAACCGTCAGGTTGATACACTATTTCACCAGTCAAATTCTCAACGTCACTCTCCTCCTCCCCTTCCTCACTAACATCACTTTCACTTTCCTCCTTCAGCGCAAGAGATGGCCGAGTACCAGGGCAGCGGTGCTCCATATAGTCCTGTAAACTAGGAAAGGAGGATGAACATTCGTTGCAACAGACTGCTCTGCTGGGAGACTGCGAGATGGCACCGGATGGGTTAGCGCTTTCAGAGACGCATTCATTGAATGAGCCACTCAGACTTTCCAGAGACCCACGGCTTTCCATGTTGGGCTGCTCCATGCTGCCAGATTGGTCAAGGTGAAGGGTGCTGTTGAGTTCAGTCCATTTTTGGTTTCGAGAAGCGCTGCATCCATTGTCCTTCCCAGGGATGACAGAAGTGTCACAGCCTTCCATGGCGAGCTCTGCACGTAGAGTTCATTGCACCCAATACGGCTCGGATCTGCAAGAAGAAAAGAAACAAAAACAATTAGCCTGGTTAAAAGTAACTTAAAAAGACAACAAAGCATTCAATTCAGCAACCAATTTAAGGAGTATTGCCATAATATGTAAAAAGCTTCAGCATACATTCCTAAATTACCATAGGACAATACCGTTAGTAAAAGAACACCAAGTACTATAGCTAGCTACATTGGTGACCCATGGGAAAGTAAAATATAAGCCCAAGTTTCATAATTTATCATAGCTATGGGTCGAACTTGTCATAAGTGCCAAATTCACATGTGATTTCCCCACAATGTCGGCCATTGGGTCTTTGGCTTGACGGATTGACAGTTCAGTCCAGTAGCACTGCCAAGCCTAGGAGGGCGAAAGGGTTAACAGGCTAATTGCAAAATCAATGCCATAAAAGCTTGGTAAGTTCCAGGAAGCTGTGGGAAGGGGAGGCAACGAAAGGAGAGAAACACTTTGACTGGGCACTAGGGACTTGTTTATTGATGCAAAACCCGTTGTGCTCCCTTGGTCAAGGAGAGAAGAAAGGTCTAAAATTAAGTCCAGTTCATCAATATGTGAACCCAAGAGTAGACCAATCAGTCTCTAACCAAATGTTCCACTTCAACGCAACGTATTTAGAACGACAAAAGAGAAAGATCTTGGCGATGGAAGACAAGAACAATTCACAACGTACTCCATTATCTCATTTTCAGAACTATGTGCCCCAACATAAGGACTTCGCTCCGTATCATCGATGTCCAGCAAATCTGCCCGTAGAACTATCTGCCGGTTCTTTTTTTTTTTTTTTCTCTTTACGGCTCTTTTTTTCCACCTCTTTTAGCTTTCATCTCTTACTCTGATTGTCAGTCAATAGGAGAGAGGCAGCTCTCACTTAAGGAAGCAGAAGTCAAACTCCACTGGTCGATCAGCACTCTGTCTATAAAACATGTTTTCCCGTAAAATCAATGACCTCCAATCAGAGTGCGGACATTGAAGGCAGCGTGTTCCTCGGCTGTGTGTTCTGCTTCAAGCCAGCGAGATACCCTCTTCTAGTGGCTGCAAGTCTGACACAGCAGAAAAAGAATTATCTACATTCCCTCAGCAATAGAATGGAGGCACCGGCATACAAAGCTGACAATAGACTTGTAGTTCCACACCGTAAAGTCGCAGACGTCTTATCTCTATTTGCCAAAAAAAAAAAAAAAAAGCCTTAAAGTTGTACCTCAACTTGACCAAAAAAAAAATCAACAAGCCAAAACTGTGCTCTCAACAAGTTGGAAACCTGTGCTGTAATCAAAGCGCTTCCCATCAAATAATCATTACATGGTAATAAAGGCACGAGATGACTTCTGATCCGCTCTCATTTATATAAATATCCCCGTCTGAACACATGTGTACCACTCGTGGCAGCGTGCCAATGCTGGGCAGGAAACTACTTTATTGAAAAAGAAAAAAAAAACAAAACAATGGCGCTAAACAAATGCACAAGGAGGGGGTGGGCCCGTGCCACCCCGACATCCTCAGGATTAAATCTGAGCAGCGGCACTGTGTAATCTGAAATTGTTAATTAGAACAGTGTTAATTAGGCAGTTTGCTCACAAGAGGCAAGTTGGCAATACACCAAAAAAAAAAAAAAAAGCAAAAAAAAAAAAAGAGTATAAAAAGGCAATAAAGAAAAAGGAAAATTTCACAAAAAAAAAGGGAAAAGAATATAATTGCTGCAGTCTACTACAGAAAGGGAAAATGTCCAAGTGAATCAAGATGTGCGGGGTGGAAGTGCTAACGCATTTCATCTACCCATCGGATGTACAGATGGTGCTACTGAAGGAATTGGAGGAGGAAAGTGCCAGCTCTGCAATTTTTTGACAGTAGACCGTGCAAAAGGCGACGTAATTAAGGCACACGTTAACGTAATACAGACTGTAATATACATATAGGAACATTCGCAACGTCTGGCCGCCGCAGTACTTCAGTGAGCAAGCAACTTCCAGACTGCCGTTTCCAGCAGCGCTCCCGTAGACAGCGCACAGTGGCAGCATCTTGGGAAAAAAGTTACTTCCTACACTAGTTTGTAGCCCTTTTACTGTGTGTTTTTCTCTCCCAGCAGGAAAAGACATGAGGTGAGAGGCTGCCATCAACAGATGTCTCTCTTCCTGTTGCTCTGGCAAAGGGTGCTGGAATTGGCACCATGACAATACAAACAAGAGTTGCCCTGTGCATGCTCATTAATGGGGCACAGCGCACACACACAGACACCGAGAATGGCAAAGGCCTTCAAATCTTAATAGGCTCATTAGCATAAACAGCTTTTCTAACAGCAGGAAGCTAAAGGAACTACCATACCAAACAAGACTGCTGGCGGCTCGGTTACAGCCTGGGGATCACCAGCAGAAGCCCGTGCCAGCCTGCTTCACACAGACGCAGCTGAACGTGGCCCTGTCCGTACTGGCAAGCTGTTTGACTCAGCCATGCGCCCTGGAGCTTCGCGAGACTGGAGAGGAAGAAGTCTAGAAGACAGGAGGTGTGCGTGCGGCCTCTCTGCCAGGTGCTCCCACGTTCTGATGTGACAGATAAATCCCGCTATTGATTCAGTCCCTGGCCAGATCGCAGCCTTTTCACAATCCTATTGATTCTTCATTTGTAGAGTTTATCTAGAACCTAGGAGGTCTCTCATGCAAATACAAGACGACGACTCTTATGGACCTCCAACGGTTACTTTGCTAGATGATTTGAAAAGAGCGTCTCGGCTTATTAGTCATTAATTTACTTGGACAAGCAGATAGAGCCGATAACCTATGAGGCATTTCAAACCACAATGTTCCATCCATATGAAGGCATAATTACTAGAGGAGCCCAGAGTTTCCATCGTGCAAGTCAACAAGCCTGAGGGTTGTGTTTCCTGCACACCAATTTATGGTGGTGGGGGGCACTACATGGACATGTTCAGAACAAGAAGAGGGGTGACTTTTGTCCAAATGCCAGAAATATCCTAGAATTTGATAATTCGGGCAAAAAAAAAATGCCTAAGGGAGCGTTGGAAAAAGTAAAATTTTGTTATTTGTATAGCACCAACCTATTCCGCAGGGCTTTTCGAAGAATTTATTTTATTACCTCCCCCCCACCAAGTTGGGTGCTCATTTTACCGACCTTGGAAGGAAGGAAGGCTGGGTCAACCTTGAGCTGGCTACCTGAACCAAGGAGTGAACCCGCATCCTTCAGGTCGTGGGAGAGAGCCTAGGACTGCATTTCTGCTGTCTTAGCACTCTGCGCCACATGAGGGTCCAACACACCCAATACTTTTGGATCTGGGAATGGCTAAAGACCCCCCCTCCTTATACACATTAGACTTTAGTTATCTGGACTATTATTTGTATGGTGGCGGTTCAACATTCCTCCAACAAATGATGTTGAAGAAAGGAGGAATGGGAACGGTGAATTTCGATGCCTAATCCTTTTGTTTCTCAGGAGATAATCCAGAGTTGGAGCTGTTTAGCTGCAGCTTAAAGGGGGTTCTCTACTTGTAAACTGCTGATATGCCCTATGCTTAGGATAGGCTAAGTAGTAGATCTGCCTTTCTGAACCGCTGCTGACCAGACGTTCACCGGGGCAGTGTGTTTATGCATTGAGATGATTTCTACAGGAAGTAGACAACTCTGTTCCCACTACAGTGGCCAAGCTTGGTATTGCAGGTAAAGCTCATAGTTATATGTATTAACTGTGGATGGCACTCGCATCATGGGAGCACAATCCGTTTTTTTCAAGACACTCATTAATTTGAATGGTGACTATCATCTGAGACTTAGACACAGATTGGACATGTTACATTTTGTTTTTTTACTTCCGTCCGAGTAACAAAGTGCTCATGTAAATAGAACCCTTGAAATCAATGTTTTCTATTTCCATGCGAGTTTGGTCCAATATATAAAAAAAAATCCAGGCAGTACTCACACGGGAAATATGCTCATGTGAATGAGCCCTTCGACCAGGCTCAAATCAGGTTCAGGAACTACATATCCAAAAGGACGATTTGAAATCTATGATGATGGAAAGTAAACTTTTGCTATTAGATGTCTACGCAGTTGCATACCTCTAGTTACAAATCACATATAGTAGACAATGCTTTGAGGCAAGGTATGCCAACGTAAACAGGCATTGATAAGGAACCACAAAACCCAGAAGTTACCACATCTCCGACTTATCATTCAAAACATTGTATTATGGCTTGGCAGAAAGTAAAGTTTTTCAACTAAAGACATAAGTAAGTATGCGGAATGGGGGTATAGTTTCCAATGCATGTTAGACTTTGAAGTCTATCACTAACTACAGGAAACCTTACTGAGCCTAAAATGTATGATAATGTTTGTCTATTTAATAAGCATTTAGGGAATCTACCAGAAACCGTCCTGCACAGACCCTTCCATTATGTAGAACACATACCAAGTTTTTTTTTTTTAACCACTTTTCCTTTTTCTGCAGTGAAGGAAGCGTACATGGTTTTCAGTTAGAAGGGGTATTTAAAGGACGACCTACTTGACAGATTAGTTACGCCACTCAACACCAGAGTCCAGCCTCGTGTTCCTTTAAGAACTTGTGAAGCTGCTTAATTGCACAGATCTAGAATCAGACATTCAGTTAGTACTTCGCCTTGACCGGGGCCCGGGAACAAAAAGTTTACTACAGCAGGAAATTCTAAACTAATAAGTGTTACATGCTGATAGATTATTCAGCATTACAGAGGATGATGTTAGAATGGATGTATCCTAGGAGCCGAATCAAAAACTGTATTGGCTGTGACCACCAGGGGAAAAACCCCCCCGAAAAAAACCAACTTTTTCCATATTAACCAACCAATCTGATTCGTTACTCCGCGCAAAATGGGCACCTAGAAAGAGCTACCGTCCACAGATATGACGGTTACCTTACTTCTAGTAGTTGGCTTAGCCACCAATCTACCCCTCCTTGAGCAGATGACAGGTGCACTTTAAGTACAGATAAGAACGCATGTAGGAGGAAGACTTGTGTAAAGTATTTGCGTTTCATAAGAACCGAAGAATTTAATCCTTTTCCAAAAAACGATCATTTTTCGGCTTCAGGAATGATGCTACAAACTGATCAAAAACTAATTTAAAACAAAAACAAACAAAGAACACACGCACAACTAAACAGCCGTAACAGGAAGAACCCGGCAGGGTTGGAAGGGTTAACCGCACAGACGGCCACTGATAATTTCAGGCTTGTTCCTTTATTTCATTTTATCCACTCGTGCTGCTGATAAGCAGGTTTTACCGGAACTGACACGCTTGCAGGCAGCAGAATTCTGACCAGGCTGCAATGAGCTAACAAATTCATTTTCATTGATCAGAAATCAGCAGGGCAGTAAGTGATGGGAAATTCCATTAGACTCAAGCACCTGGTTTCCCATCCTCTCGCTCCTGCAGGGAGGGCGAGGAGATGCGGGTGAGTATGAGTGGATCCTGTGTGCTCACTCCGCTCTTTTACCAGAAGCGCTCCTAAGTTATCGGAGAGAGCTTTGCAAGCTGGCAGTTCCTGCACGGTATTTTTAAGTCCATTAGATAGCATTGCTGTTCCTGGAGGTGATGTAGACGAGCCGCGCAGGAGAGGACAGACCTGATACTGCTGAGCAGAAATGCCTATAGAGATATGAACCAACATAGGGAGAGGCATCACAGTGGGGGGCCCAAAAATCTAAGCCTCAGCTTGATGCATGAAGGCTGGAACTTGTAGTCCTGACATTAATCAAGACCGACTTGTTATCAAAAGCAGCTATTAAAAAATAAGCCATACAAGAGTTTTCGTGATGCCAGCTCCCCATCTACCCCGGCACACGGTTCATTGTCAGGTTGTAGGAGACACACAAGGTGCGACGTGAAGATGTGTGCTGAAGGGGTTAGCTCAACATGGCCCACAGTGGAGCTGTTAAAGGTAATCAATACCACTGAGATAATACACCAGCCTCAGCCACAATATTGATTGCTGGGAAGATGATAAAACTGTTTATTAGGATAATTGCAGAGACCCTTATAAAAAAAAAAAAAAAAAAAGTACTTGTAGGATATATTAAAAAAAAAAGAAGAAAAACGCTCTTGGCCTGGCAGACGGATGCCAGCAGGCATTTAGGGTGCCCCCTTACCATGGGCATAGTGGGACGGCATTGTAAGCGGAGAACACACCTGCAGGCGGAGAGGAGGGGTGCTGGTGTTTTGACACGGTTTATTTTCCCTGGTAACACCTGTTTGTATCATTGTCACTGTGATTAGGTTTAATTAGGTCTTGGCGCAGGCACTGCTCTCTCAGCTGGGGCACATCACTGCCTGCCCACAATGAAGGAAACGCCAGCGGGCTCCAGCTCTACCCCTTCTTACCGCTCACTCTCCACAACTTCAAAGTAAATCATCAAGTTAAATGCAGATTCCTGAGAAAGAAGAGGGAGGGAGAACGACACCCCGGGCAAAATACAAGCAGCACCCAGCTGCAGGATCCCTGCCGCACGCTACCCCAACAGGAAAGGCTCCATCTCGGCAGCCGGCGATCCTTCAGCCGTGTGGGCAAAATCCAAGGCCTTTCAAATTACAAGGCGACACTTTTAAGACTTAATAGCAAAAGAAGATGCAAATTGAAAAAAAAAAAAAAAAATGTAAAAAAGTGACAGGAGTTTTCTTAAGACGCTTCCACACGTAAACACCCCGCACCTGTTTTATAACACATAGATCTGGTTTATTAAGCTGTCATGCGCTGGGAGGAAATTATCTAAGCTGCATTTCTGCTGAAAACTATAGCATAACCGCACAGACGAGGGCGATCCTTTGTGCTACGACTTTGGGGACAGCACCATTGGTCCTAGCTATCTATCAATTGATCAATCTAGGAAGAAACATAATTGCAGCACTACCCTGTGGAAAGTTCTAGATAATCTTTCCCAAGTAAAGTATTCCATGATGGAAAAGATAGCCGGACGATGACATAGCCAGCTGTGTAGGAGGGCATCTTCATACTGTAGCATATGGCCTACAGTGAAATCTTGGTTGACCCAGGACAGTAATGTCTAACCCAGGAGGTAACATCACTTCTTTACCTAGTCAAGTATTAAGGCCCATTTACACGCAAAGACAATCTTTCAAATGATTGAAAGTTTTAGCGATCATTTTGCATCAAGTGTTAATGGACACTAATGCCCATTAACACTTTATCAGCTTCATTTGCATGTAAAAGGGCCTGTGGGAGCTAGTTGCAGATCCCAGCATGTGGTCTGAGCTCTACACACAGCTCCATTGTTCTCGCACAGGCTGTCAGCAGAATACAATGTAATCTCCGCCTCCCATGCAGTACATAGAGTGCGGTCCCTGTTATCTCAGTCCAGCTGAATGATGGATGTTTAGCTCACCTTAAAATCATCGTTCAGCCGAAGAGTGAAGAATGGCAGCGTTTACACGCAAAGATTATGGCTCATATGCCAGCGTTTGCACGAATTTTGAGCGATAATCGTTGCGTGTAAATGGGCCTTTAGGTTAAACATCATATCCATTAAGAAAGAGTCATCTAAAAAGGTTATAATAGTTGCATTTGGCCACTCAAAACCATTTTTGAGATGTCCAGTAGCTGCAACAGCAATTCTCTGCTTCAATCTAAATCTTATCTCGATGCGGACCTCACAGGGACTGCAGGGCCAGGTCATAGATGTCCATTTGGCATAGTTGTGGAAGCCAAAGTTTTTATAAAAAAAGGATGTTCGGAAGTTGAGAGGCCTTGAAGATGTTGCTATGGTGACGAGACGTTTCTTTATACAACACTGGTTATAAAAGACAAGTCTGTTCTGTTGGTCACTGATGTACAGTTTTACACATAGGCCATGACATTAAAACCCGCTCACAGGAGAAGTGAACACCACCGATCATCTGGCTGCAATGGCATCTGGGTCAAACTGGTGGAGGCAGGGTGATGTTCTGGCCAATGTTCTGCTTACTACTAGGGTCCGCGAATTTATGTGCATGTGACATGTAACGCCTGTTTAGACATTCTATAGACCTAGATCCCCCCCATCATAGCAGCACTATTCCCTACTGGCATTATTCAACAGGATTACGTGCCCTGCCATACTACTGAACTTGTTCCGGAATGGTCTGAGGAACATGACAAAGATATCAAGGTGGTGACTTGACCTCCAAATTCCCCAGATCTCCAGATGATGGATCATCTGTGGGATGTGCTGGAAAAGCAAGACTGATCCCTGAAGTCTGCATCTCACAACGTAAGGTTGTGTCACGCTTTAAATGTATCCCTGATGTCTAATGTGTTGGGGTGTGGCTGCTGAGGACCCCCACCGGTAACGGGATCGCCAGAATTAGCTGAGAGCTGTACTCTGCTATCTCCAGGAAGAAGGTATCCAATATACAAAAAACTATTTTAGGCGCTCTGAAGGAACATGCACATTTAAATATAAATGCATTTATATTTAAATGTGCATGTTCCTTCAGAGCGCCTAAAATAGTTTTTTGTATATTGGATACCTGTGTTCCTTCTGAGGAGTTGCATCCCCTTGTTTTTGGGGGATACAACAATTTTTGGGCAAGCTCCTCCCTGTACCCACGGGGGGTTATAGAAGAAACACACGTTTGTTCGTTTCCTGTGGACCCTGCGGACAATTGTCCTTTGTTACTACGTGCAGACCTGGACTTGGAGGTGTAGAGTGGATGGGTCCTCCCCGTATGGGAAGCATCCTCCACATACACCGGGTAAGTCATCTTTTCTAATCTACATTTTGCAACAATGGTTGGTTGTCTTGGATATTCGTAAGAAGGGCGCTGTCCTCATTTCTTTTCATTTTATCTCCAGGAAGAAGGGAATGAAGTAGCAGCGAGCATGCTCAATCTCTGATCCATTCATTTAGGGGGAGACTCAGCACCTATTCTTATGATCCATGGGGGTCCCAGCAGTCAGACTCTTAGGTCTCATGTCCACGGGCAGATCGGATTCCACATGCAGGAGCCCGCAGCAGAATCCGATCCTGCAGGTCTTACCCGTCCGGGTCTTTATTTTCTTCCCTACGGACACATGCGGGAGCGTGCTGCCGCACATGTGGAGTTTTTAAAAAAATGTTTAAACTCCTGCTTTCATTAGGAATCCGCGACCCATTTGCGGACGGGTCGTCGATCAGATAGCTTCATTGCTTCAATGGAAGCCGTCCGTGCGGGATCTGCACTGACATGGAGCATGCTGCGATTTTTTTCCCCCAGACCAAAAGGTTTGCAAATCCACATGCTTTACTTAGTTTGCGGACACTCTTGTATCCCTATGGGCGGCTTGATTTGCGGATCTTCCGCCTGGGCGATTCCGCAAATCAGATCCTCCTGCGGACATTGGGCCGTAAAGGGGTTTTCCAGGATATTTCTATCCTCAGGATAGGTAGGCAAAAATTGATCAATCAGTTAAAGTCCGCCGCTCTGGAAGATCAGCTTTTCAGTGGCCACTGTCGGCGCAAAAACACAGTATATAGAACGAAAGCACAAGACTTCGACACCCAAGTAGTGACTGGTAACTGCAAGTGCAACTCTCACTGATTTTTATGGAAGCTGCGCCTGTAATTACCAACACTGGTCACTACACAAGTGTCGGCGCTATCTGCTTCCGCTTTGTACGCTATGTTTTGGCACCGATAATAGGCATCCGGACAGCGTATCAGCTGAGGTCCGGAGCCGTAGACCCCAGCCATTTAACTATTGATGACCTATCTATGGATCATCAATTGAAATAGCCCGGAAAACCTCATTTAAGACAAGTTTAAAACTTGTCACAAACGCTTTAAAAGGTTCTCCAGCTAACATGTCAGTGCCAGATATCACAGGACACCTTTAAAAGGTCTTGTGGAGTCCATGCCTTGATGGGTCACAGCTGTTTTGGTGGCAGGAAGGGACCTAAACACTATTAGGTGAGTGGTTTTAATGTCATGGTTGATATCCTCTGCAGACCAGCCAGTAGCTGAAGGGGTTAATGTTAAGTACTATTTCTTTGTTCTCATCTCCCAGGAGGCAGAAGCAGGTCTGCAGCACTCAGGCTGAAAAATGCATGAAGGCTACTTCTCCCTAGGAAAAGACCAGAGCAGTTTCACTAAATCCTTCTTTGTCTGGACAGTAATTAATATTATAATCCGTAGGTAAGATGCCCTAAACCTCAGGGCAGCGCACAGCTGGGAGACCCTCCCCCTGACCCAACAATAGGGCCTTGCCAAGTCTCCCCCCCAGCACTCCCTTCTAAACCGGATCAGGTTACAGCACCCCCCAATGCCTGCCTCATCCGCATGGCGCAGGTCAGTCCTTACACAGAGGCCGGGAGCATCTCACAAAGGGCAGGAACACTAAACCTGCAGATTTGGGGTTCTCTATATACCGGTTCGGGGTCTGCAGGACAACTTTCTCCCACAGATAACAGAATTGGTGTTGGATGAATTGGAAGATTAAGAAAAAGAGGAAATTACAGACACTTTGCAGAAATTGTCGTGCAGAAAACTCCAGAGCTGGAGGTGTCCCTCCTATACAGTCCTCAATAGTCAGACAGGGAAAGATTAGGTGCCAACGGTTCAGCCCGCTGACCCGCTATCAGTCCAAGACGACAAATCAGGGATGGCGAACATTTTAGAGACCGAGTGTCCAAACTGCAACCCAAAACCCACTTATTTATCGCAAAGTGCCAACATGTCAGGGGCGGGGCTTATCACCACGTGTGATTTTACCCCCATCGATATAAAAAGGGCAGGGCCGCTTCAGAATAGGCCGGGTGCAGATTTTGACTGCTGTTTGGATGCGGAAATGCTGCAGAATTTGCCACGGAAATTTCCACTGAGGACATTCGGCAGCATTTCCGCCACGTGTAAACATACCCCAGCGACCCCTCATAGCGGCCTCACCGTTAACACCCCCCCCCCCCCCCACACACATACAGTGGTCCCAGTGGTAATAGTGACCCCCCCCAGCGGCAATAGCGACCCCCCCACAGCGGCCCCAGTGATAACAGTCACCCCCACAGTGGCCCCAGCAGTAACAGTGATCCCCCCACAGCGGCCCCAGCAGTAACAGTGATCCCCCACCCCACAGCAGCCACAGCAGTAACAGTGATTTCCCCCCCCCCCCCCCACAGCAGCCCCAGTAGTAACAGTGATCCCCCCACAGCAGTAACAGTGATTCCCCCCACAGCAGCCCCAGCAGTAACAGTGACCCCCCCCCCCCAGCAGTAACAGTGACCCCCCCCCTCCCCCCCCAGCTGCTCCAGTAGTAATAACGCCTCCCCTCCCCGAGACCCATATTAACACCCCCTCCTCTATTCGGCGCAGCTAGCAGTGCTGATCCCAGGTACACACTGATGTCACAGTGTGCACCATGATCAGGGTGCACACGACGTCACAGTGTGCGCCAGGATCAGTGCAGCGAAGGAAATACCGACAGGGGAGCCGCAGCCCCTGCCCATATTCACAAACGTGGTGAGCGGCCGATGGCAGCGCATATCAGCAAGGAGGGCTCTGCTATTGTTGCGCCACCATTGCTCTAGACTGAGGATGACTGTCTTTGGCCTAATTCACACAGGCATTTCTAATCAGCTAATGTAGCTGCGATAAAATATATCTATCTATCACACAAGCATGTGAAGCATTGAATTTCAATGCATTCATTCACATGGCCCATTATTAGCCGCGTAAAAGCGCCCGGCAAAGATTGGACATCGGCAGCCAAATACGCAGGCCGTTATTTTGACGCAGCCGGAGAAGATATGACTTGCCCTATCTTTCGGCCGTGATCAGCTGGCAGCTCCCATAGGAGCTGCTGGCAAAGAGAGGGAGTTTAGCAGTGGCTAGTGCTACTACACCGTCAGCTGACTCTATTGAGCCAGTTGAAGTACTGCTGGCTGAAGGAACTCCAGGCTGCAGGGTATCTACGCAGCACCCGGCCGTGTAAATGAGCCAGAAATTGCTCATTTACACGGATTTAGCCACGAATTGGTTGCTGCTTTTTCTTGCAATTTTCGGGCACGATGTGGGCGCCGAAAATCGCAACACTTGTGTGAATGCTGCAGAAATTACATCATAGTTATGGAGGCACACAGTTTACAGCTGTCACAGGATAACTGCTTCTGGGGGTCCCTAGGCTCCCCTCCCACATGAGCGTGTCCAATTTTAGTGTGTGAAATACAGACAGATTTTAATGCGTGTTTTATGCCCGTGTAACATTCACATGTGATGCACAAAAGAAAAAAAAAAAAGTGTGGATTTTGAGCTGCGGATCTGCTGCAAAGTGTCTGCTGCAGACACTCTACACCAAACTCCACCTCCTATGTGTTCGGATGCAATGACAGCATATACCCTGTTTCCCTGAAAATAAGTCCTATTCTGAAAATAAGCCCTAGCATGATTTTTAAATAGCGTCCAGCTATACATGTAAAAAAGAAATATTTGGGAGCAAAAATTATTATAAGGCCCTGTCTTATTTTCAGGGAAACGTAGTATGCAATCACACACTTCCACGGCGCACCAAAATCCTACATGCAGGGACAGCTTTTGCTGCAGCGCACACCACCACCTTGGATCTAAACAATCATGACCTATACACCGGATGAGAACGCAAATCTCTAAAGCAAACAAAATCTTTTGCTTTGTTTCTCAGCACGTTACAGCAACAAGTATGGCGGGTTTATCTGAGAACCAGCGCAAAATCAGAATGCTATACCTTAAGCGATTACGGCTTCTGATCAAACAGGTAGACCTTGCAAGGCCACTTTCTGCACAAGTAACGGATGTTGGAAGAAAGCAGCTGCAGGTAAAAGAAAGCTTTCAAAAAACCGCTGAACATAAGTGGCATGGTGCCCGTTTTTCAGCTAGCCCCGGGCTCTTTGCTGCATGCCAAGTCTGTCTACGATCCGAGCTACGTCAATGGCAGGCACGGAGCCAAATACATGCTGGATGTAGAGTGTTGGACTCCCAATGGACCCTTCAGTAAACACCACAGAAGGCCAACAAAGGCCAGTAGGGCATTGGGCGGCTAAGGGCACACAGAGGTCTGTGGCTGGTCGTGTTGGTTTGTGTGTTTTCCGGAGTGCGCGCTCTTTGCTCACACCCCTCTGTTACCTGCCCAAACCTGTTCTATAAGCCACGCTTTACACTTACTGATTCACATCTGCCCGTGTAGTCACTCCCTCTCCTAAAGGACACGAACTTGGCTGTCGAGTCATCACTGTGTCAGGAAGTGAGGCTTTTCTGGAGAGCTCCCAAGTCATTTCCTAGACAGATACTTCAGCGAGCCTGTATGAACAAACATTCTGCACCAACCCACACAACAATATACATACACACACTACAACAGAGGAAGCCGCCAGGATGACTGTACTCTGCAGATTTGCTTGGTAACTGCTCTGAAATGTACTGCAGTCTTTTTTTTTGTATGTGTCATCCCTCTCTATGCTTAAGAAGATCAAGGAGGGGAAAAAAAATATATATATATATATATACACAGCGGCATGACAGGTGAGAAAAGGGTTACTGGCTTCTAGCCCCATCTGATAAATAGAGCTGCATTAAGAAGGCTCTCTCACTTTGAGATATGATGTCACTAACCTTTATTGATCCACAATCAGGGAGCTCAGCTTATCTCTCCTTCTGATATACTAGCCTCCTGCACTCAAGTCTTGTTTAATACACTGCCCAGCCACACGCACATTCTTCAGCTCTTGTACCGTTAGGGGCGAGGAAACCATATTTCACAGGTGAGGATACTGGACGCGCCTTAGAAAGGTCATCGAGGTATTTCGACAACGGCTGTTCTAGAATGTTAATATTCTGGGATGGAAACTTTTTTTTTTTTTAGCTTTAATGTAAATGTTTCCATAAAAGGTAACAAAAATGTATCCATATGGCTTCCAGTTGTGCTCAATGAACATCCCGGACCGCCGGGAGCAGGTACTCGGGGAGGGATCATGTAGAATACATGAAAGGCGCTGTAGGACAAGTGTAGGAATTATACCTCCCATTGATTTTCGCTCTGGGGTATTAGAAAGAACACAGAATTTACCAAGAGACTTTTTTTAAACTCCCCAGAAAGCCGACTTTTCAATCCTAAAAGAGACTTAAAAGCGGCTTATCAGCCAAAAGATCACTTGAGAGCCCATCGCTTCATCCCATGTCAGATAACTTATCCTATTGTTCCACTTGGACAGGTCAGAGCCAAGGTTCCTGATGACCAACTTAAAAAAAAAAAAAAGATCAGAAAATTAAATAAATTTGACGGAAACTCAGTCGCCAAAGTGTGGAAAAGCCTTAAGACCCGTCCCTTCGTCACTCATCTCTGTCCTGTTGTGTTCCGTAGCCCCGGGCTAGAGGTAGCCGCCAGCTTTGTAATTGGTGAGGGAAGAGATTAGAAATATCGGCAGCTTCTAAGTAAGACTTTAATTTACTGCTCAATCAATAACTCTGGGGTTCTATCGGCAAACTGTCTACATCTTTATTGACTCGCACTATTCCTCTTATCAATTTATCAGAAATCATCAGATATGGCTTAAGTTTAATAAATAAGTCAAGAGCGAGCGGCCCCTGCCTAAACGGTCGCTTGGAAGGTGAAAGGCAGATTATGAAATGCTCTTTCCACATTTGCAGAATTCCATTTTAGGCTCGCAGGCCAGAGTCGTAAGATGAGGCTTTCGGGACCGGATCGTGCATTAGGAGGTTTGATGGCGATTGGAAATTAAGATAGATATAAGAGCAAAATAAACCGCAACGAAATACGGCGGCCGGGCTAACAAATATAGAACAACGGTATCGTGGGATGGAATAGCAATGTCCCACTCAAGCAGACAGCTCTCTCTGCCACCCTGGCATCTGATTCCCTACATCATATCTACAGGTCTGGGCTTAATTGCTGTTTTGCATTTCATTGAGACAAGTATCCAGTACTTACACACTGCCAGACAAAAACAATAATGCTCTAATGAGGAGGTGCGTGCTAATTAGCCCCCACATCTCTTTCACCACATTATTTGATGCTAGTGGGCTCTCTACTTACACAGCTTGATGAAAGAAACAATTGGAACCCATGGACCGATTTTAATTTGTCGGCGACATAAGAAAAGGGTGTTGGGGGGGGGGGGAGGGGGGAGTCTCTATATATGCATTTATATTGGTATTGGGTAGTGTAAGGAGAAAATGAGCATTTGTGACATGGTAGGACGGTTTCTCCAAGATCACGTGTTCTTGGGTCTTCTAAGTGGTTCCTTATGTCAGATCGGAAGTTCTAGGGTCAAGACATCTACATTGCAAAAGTGCCCTTCCTAAGGATTGGTAGAATGACAGAACATATCACAGACAGACCTGTTAGTGGTTGGAAGGGCAATTAATAATGCGTCCATAATGACCAAATGATTGGTACTGACGGGCTCAAAAAAAGATCTGGCAGGTTTAAAAACTTACATTAGTTGCAAGTCTTTATTGCTATAGTGGTAAGGTTTAGGGTAATGTCTATAAAACCGTACCAGCACCGGGGTCCCTTAGTGGTTGTTAGAGTTCTAGGTCCAGTGTAAAACCGGTTCCCCAAGCATTAACATAAGAAATAGGCCTATACTCATCTGTCCCGCGGTGCCCCATGGCGCTGCCCGGTCCTCCGCTCCTTGTTTGATTACTGACTGCAGTCCAGCCCAGTTTACGGGACGTCACAGTTTACAGGACAATCGATCGCCGAGCTCTGTTATTGGCTGCAGCACCAATGACGTCGCATAAACGGGCTGGGGCAGCCTGTAAATGTGATGTCAGAGGGGAGTCCATGCGCGGCAGCACGGGACACAACGGAAGTGGGGAGAGGTGAGAATACACCTATTTGTTATTTTACAGCTTGGAGAACTGGTTTTACGCTGGACCTACAAATCGGACAACCCCCTTCAGTTATGCGGTGATGATTGTATGTTACAATATTGTAACTTGAGACTACAACTCTATGGAACACTAATGGTTCCAAGGCTCCAAATGAAGATTAATGGAGTATTCTGGGACTTTTATCATCGATGACCTGTCTTCAGGATAGGTCATCAATAGTTGATCGATGGGAATCTGCCACTCTGGATCCCGCCAATCAGCTGGCCTGCCATCAGTACAGCAAGCCGGATGTTGTCATCATGGCCAGAAGTATGATAGACGGCGTCGCTCCGATTGAAATCAATGGTAGCAATGCCTCCTATTACACTTCCGGCCCTGACCACTGATGACAACACCCAGTCTACTGCACTGACAGCAGGCCAGACAATCATCTGATCGGCAGGGATCCAGAGTGGCAGATTCCCGCCGGTCAACTTTTGATGACCTATCCTCAAGATAGGTCATCAATAGTTAAAATTCCCAGAATCCCTTTACATAGGAAACTAATAAACATAAATGAAGTCCTACTATAAAAGTCAGAAAGAGCTGCCGGAAACTGTAAATCACTTTCTGTACGAGTACAGCAGGGTCCTGTACATGCCACACAGCATGTCAAAAAAAATACCATGAAGCTGCCCTCACCTGCTGGTGTCCAGAGGAGCAGTACAGGTAGACAGCACTATATATATATATATATAAATAATGCAGGACTCCACTGACAGCCAATCAGGGTTTGCTCTGCCATAATACAGATGTTTTACCTGTGATAGGTCCAAGTGTGACAGATCAGGACTGCCTGTGACATTGTATGTTGATCTGGTTCCAAGTTACACTATTCCAGGAAAGACATGCATGTTGGATACATTGCATCCTAAGGCTATTGTAACTTGAAGGATCGCTTTATACAGTTTTAAAGCACAGACATGAAAAAAACCCCAATCTAGTCTTGATTACAGGAAAAATCTTTTTTGTCTATGGCCAGTTTAGGATTGTAGGACTGGCACTGTGCTCACTACAGAGTTCATGCGTCCACACCCTGTGCACAGCATTGTATACAGACATAACAAGAAGTCTCCTGGGTCACATGACTGAAGCACACTTGCATATCTATCACTTTGTTTCTGTGAACTTCCCCTTCTGATTCCCCCCTCCTCTGAATTCCATTCCTCCAGTAGGAGTTGTAGAGATCACTTCTCCAGGGGGGACATGTAGTATCTACCTGCAAACTGATAAAGGCAAATCCCCCTGAAAGCCACACTGCAGTCTCTGGGGGAGCACCATTCTACCGGTGTGAGGTCACTAATCCTCCCCCTGGCAGCTTAGAGACCTCCTTGTTAATGTTGTGTAGAGGAAGCGTGGATAAACATTAACCCCACAGGGAATCTGCAATCCCCTTTCACATTCAAACAGATTAATTGATGGAGTTTGATGGCACAGGGAGGGAAACTGGGGCTGTTTACAATTATTTAACACACTCGTAAACAAATCAAAGCAAATACCCTGATTAGCACCAAGTGCCCCAGGGAGGGGTGTAACAGAAGGAAAGTAGTTAGCCCAAGGCCAACAAACACATCTCCGGGGTCCCAATAGATGTGAATGAGCCAAGTGCAGGTAATGGGGGAATATCCTACATCCAGAAATAAGAAGGACGTCCTGCAGTCTGCAATGGTCAGGCCTCTGGGACTTTCATTGTCTGTGCACATCCGAAAATACAGTGGAGAATCCTGAAGCAAACAGGAGGCACATATGGGGAGAGAAGAAAGTTTAGAGAAGTTCAGGAAGCTGAAACGTGACTTTACTCTGTGGGGCAGCCAGTAGACAAAAAAAGTTTCCCCCCCTCGCAACCACAAAATGTGCACCTCTAGAGGATGCGTTTCAGTCACTATGGAGATGGAGGGCCGCTCTCTACCGCAGCGGTAATGACAGGGCCGGTCTATCTGCAGGAGGTCAAACTCCAAAACCGAAAATCATGGCATCCTGAAGATGTTCAGGCCTGAGACAATGGTAGAAGCCTGGGACTGTGTGATGCAAGTCAGGAATATATTCATCTCCCATATGGGGTTAGGTTCATCTTTAGGGTCAATTCACACAAGCATATATTCAGTCTGTCTACAACAGACTGAAGGCACACGAACCCATCGTAATCCAGGTGTCCAGTCACACATTGGTTTATTTACGTGCTAAATTGTGGTTTTAAGGCTTATTCAGATGACCATGGGCGCAACTACGTTCGCTGGGATGGAGTGTAGTTGTGACTGAACGAGGGGAATCCCTTCCCCTTCACTGGCTTTTCAAACTCTGTGCCAGAGCGCAGGAGTTTGTAAAAAGATGCGGGAAGATAGGTGCCACCCACTGGAGTAACTATAGGGGATGCGGCTGCATCCAGGCGCAGTAGTCTTAGGGGGCCCATAAGGCCTTTCTTCTCCATATAGGGAGCCCAGTACTATGAATAAAGTATTATAGTTGGGGGCCCGGTTGCAGATTTTGCATTAGGGCCCAGGAACTTCCAGTTACACCTCGGCGTTAAGGGCTTAAGAGAAGTTGGGGGGCCCCAAGATAAGCTTTTGCACCTTTAGCTACACCCTTCGTACTGCCCAATTATTCACTACGTCCGGAGACTTAGGGCAGGTCCTATATGTTCCCAGTTGTACAATTAACAAAATCATTGGTTTCGCTTTGTCCCGTTATGAGGCCATGATCACAGCCGCATAACGGGAGAAAACCATGTCTGTCTTAATTCGCCCTAATTTATTGCTCACGCCATTTTTTTTAGCCGTGTGAGAACGGCCTTAGGCTTTTGTTGCTTGCACTATTTCATCAGGGAACATAAATTGGGTGCCCTTCACAGGGTATGTAGCCCCATCTTGTCCTACAGGGGTTCAAATCCGCATGTCTTGTTTCCGCTGCAGAGTTAATAACGTCTTGTGGATTTGTTGTGGTTTCTAACATACAGGAGGTGCAATTCCACAATTAAAGTCTGCGGAGGGAAAAAGCAAGAAATTCTGAAAAACGTTCCACAAAACAAACTCAGCAGTTATAAAATCCACGAAATCCGCATTTTTTCACAAAGTCCACAACTGCGTCCTACAGAAGAACTCTGCTGGTGTGAAGGATCCCGTACAACCTGCAGCCAGACGGATCCAACTAACTGCATGTGAGGAGGAATTTACACCACTTAATCTACATTTTCTTGGCTGAATGTATCATTCTAGAACATAGGGAAGAATAGCAGCTGCCTTGTGATAACTCCTGGATTAAATTTGCATTCTTGCTTTAGTGGGATTAACTCATAAGCATCTCCTCACTCACTGGAGAGAATAGTTATTAGGCTAACTTTATGTATTAAGGTTGTACCAATCTCCACACGGGAAATTCTGCAACTAATGGGGTGGATTTTGCCACAGATTCTGGCCTTGCATTGCAAAAATCTGCAGAAAAAAACAAAAGACAAATAAAAACACTTGTGCGGACTTTAATTCCTCGGTGGGTCAATTATAGCACCGGATTTTGGTGTGGAATCCACCTCTTCTAAATAGGGGGAGGCAGGGGTGAATGCCACACTAAAATCTGGACCAAATGTGTGGATTTTCTGCTGCAGATCTGCTGAGGAATGTCCACTGCAGACCTCCTACAAAAAACCCGCCCCATGTGGACATAGCCTGAGGCCTCATGTCCACGGGCGAGTGGGATTCCACATGTGGGAACCTGCAGCAGAATCTGACCCTACCCGTGGCCGGGACCCTGCGTACCTGTGCCGGTCTTTTTTTTCTGTACTGCGGATGTGTGCGAAATTTTTTTAAAACTCCTGCTTACCCGCGGAATCCGCAGCCTGTCCGCAATATCAATTGTGGATGGGCCACTGATCGGATGGCTTCCACTGACTTCAATGGAAGCCATCAGCACGGAAGCCGCACAAAGATGGAACATGCTTTGATTTGTTTTCTGCATGTGGAATCCGGACAACAGATCCGCATGTGTAAATTGAAATGCGGATGCCCATGCTTCCCTATAGGCGGTTTGAACTGTGGGTTTTGCAAATCAAGTCTGCCCGTGGACATGAGGCCCAAGGGTGCTTTCACATGCGACAGAAAATTCCGCAACAGCAATACGCTGTCCTGGAACGCCGACCTAAAATCCTGTAAATTTTAATGCAGAATTGCCGCCAGAATTCTGCATGTTAGAAATGCAGATTTTGGTGCTAAATATCCCGCAGGACAGCATATTCCACAACGCTGCTGTTCTGTGTGAAAGCACCCCAAGACTCCCGCAGGGTGGAAGGAGTTGATGTCAGATTGTATTCCGACAAGCCCTCTCCTACATGGCCCCCATCGCTGCCCAGAATCCTGTTGCTACAAGAAACAAGAGTTAAAGAAGAAAAGTTTTAGGTTCATAAAAGAGAAATTAGAGAAGAATGCAGAAGGGCCGGTCTGTGAGGCCTACAGGGCTGTGCTGTGGGAGCTGCGGACAACTCGAATCATCTCTAGGACTATGCAGAACCCTACAGTGGGCTCACTAGTTTAGAATCCCAGTGGAAGACATGAAGCATACCCTCCTGCTCACACTCTTCCACACTTGAGTCATTGCTCATGTATTTGTTTCCTGCCTGTAATGTTGCGTAACTTCGGTTATATGTGGTAATTTCCTCTCTACAATCAGGTGGGCGTTCACACAATTATTGCCGGGTGCAGAGACCCTATAGAGAATCCATGTGCCGCAGGGACAGGACACAGAGGTACAGTGCGGGCCGCAGTACATGGATCAGCAATACACTTGTATGGCCTAAGGGTACGGAAAGTAACAGATCCATGGCCGCCAATACATCCTAAAGGCTTCCATATACATTACGGAACAGTCGTATGAACGCGCCAATTTCCGCGATGCTGGACGACTTTTGTACGTCTATGGGCCTCCTAACTCTTCTCGATGGGTGATGACGGGGGACAGATGGATAGGGAATTATGAATTTTATCGTCCGATTCCTTGGTTCTTCGAGACGATAAGCCGCTGTCAGAGGTGTCTGGTAGCGGGTTACTCCCCTTTGTCCGTTAAAAACACGTGAGCGCTTGGTTAAACGAAGTGTCCTTGTGGACGGCGGAGTCGGGAGAAATAACTGTTGGGCAAGAGAGCGTTTGGCCAACAGGTATTGACGTTGTATGGGCATCTTAAAGACTTCTTCACACGGGTGATTTGGTTCATCACATTTCTTTTTTTGTGTGCACATTTCTCACATGGACTCTTGTTTGTGTGCACCAAAGGGCCCCAATACGCAAAATACAGCGCAAATCACCGGGAAGAGAACGCTTCTGGACGTCGTTAGCTTAAATAGCCTTTTAAATCAGGGTGGGGGTGTGTGCTGTGCATGCGTATGAACAGGCCCTGTGTGCGCAAAAAAGTACAGCGCGATGCTCAGATGAGTGCAAAAACGTTCAAGCACGTGAATTTGCGCTTACGCCCATGTGGGCCCTAAGGGCTCTTTCACGCGAGCGTCATGTTGACACGATGTAGGCGCGTAAAATTTAAAAAAAAAAAAAAAAACTATTAGAAGCAATGGTTTCCTTCGGACAAATTATTTTTTGACGCACCTAAAAAAATTTTTGCGTGAAAAGATAGAACACGGGCGCGTAATTTCCATGCTGAATTTTCTTGGTGCACTAAAAGATAGGACATGTCTTATCTCTCGACAGACCAACTCCGGAGGCTCCAATAGACTCTTATGGAAGTCTATTGGAAGCTGTCCGAAAAAGGGAGTGAGAGGGAGTTGCAAGCGCTGCTAAACACTGACAGTGAGGCATTTAAAGTAATTAAATAGTACTCCTGCCGACCGAAGAATTTTGGGACTGCGGCGTTATTTCACCGCAGCCAGCTGTGTGAATGGACGACAAAAATCACGAAGAATGGCGCAACTTTGTGAAGCCTATTCTTCAGTCATCCGATTTGTGGCTCAGTTAGTTGCGTTTATTTTAGCGTGGCTAACTCCACGTCAAAAGGACGCCTGCATGAAAGAGCCTTAAAGGTACGTCTACACAAGGGGGAAATGCTGCGGAATTTCTGCATGGAAGATCCACACGTCTACAGAATAAGCCGTGGCATATAAAAAAAAAAAGAAAATCTCATTTACATGGTGCAAGAAAAATCCGCATGAACTTCACAGCCAACTGAAATGTTAATTTATGCTGCATATTTTCACTGCAGAGTCTAAATGGGGAGGGGGGGGGGGGATCTGTACTGGGAGATGCGGATTGTTCCTTGTGGATTTGCTGCCGTGCAAGATCCACAGCAGATCCACTATGTGAACCCACGTGGGGTGCGCGGACATCTAGCTGAATTGTGGCGGATTTTGTTACAAATTTCAATGCAGATCTTCTGCAAATATCACCCCTTCAAATGTGAATTTAATTGAAAAGGTGAAATTTGCTTTCGATCCACTAGACTGGACATGCTTCGGATCAAAAATCCGCTCTGTGGATCACTTTCCGCCATGCATTTTTTTTAAAAGTATGTGGATGGGATTTTTAAAATCATATCCATTTTGCCGCTACTCTGTGGCAAGTCCGTCCCGTGTCACCATAGCCTTAAGGCCTGTGTCGCACAGACGTTTTTGCACACACAATACGTAAAAAATGCAAGTCATTGCTTTCGATGGGTACATTCACATTTGCATATTTTGTAGCACATTTTAGCCATGCCGGGAAAAAAAAAAACCGTAACATGCTGTAAGTTCCTGCACTTTTGTACAGGGGAAAAACAAACACATCTTGAACTCATTAAATCGTTTCAATGGCTGAAAGCGTCAGTGCATGGAGGTTTTTTTGCACATGCAATTGTGCAGGACTTGTGTGCGCAAAAATACAATAAAAAAAGCTATTGCGCACGCATATACGCAACCTCCGGTGTGCAAAAAGTGCGCACGCAAATACGCACACGTCCGTGTGAAACAGGCCTTTGATTCCCTCGCACCGGCTATAAATGCTGCATCACTCACAGTAGAAGCCATGTGGATGAGATTGGAACAATTCAGTGCACCATCCGCAGTGTATTTGAGATTTGTCAGATTGCACCGCCGCTTTTGACAGTGGATTCCGATCGCGGATTTAGCCTTTGAAATGCGAGGGTTGCGTATTTGACCCCTATAGATCCGCTGTCCCTTTTTCCACTGTGGAAAGTTGGTAGAGGATACATCCTGTGTAAAGGTACCCGAAAACTTCTTTTACTAGGGTGCAAATTAAAAAAAAAAAAAGTTTCCATTACAGCCCTCCTATTCCCTGAATTGGAGCTTTCTTCACAACAGCTAGTTAGGTTTTTGCCTTCCTCTGGATCAACACTGGGGGCTAATAGGCTGAACTGGATGACATTATGTAAGGCCGAAAAAGACCTAGGTTACATATTGTTCCATCTCCCTTATTTGCATATTACCCAGAGGAGCATGCATGGCCTTATAAGTCTCCTCCCTCACCTTCTAGGTGCTCTCCCTAAGGAAAAAAGCTAGCGTTCCTGACCCAATATCACTTTTAGAATGTCCCATACTGCCTGGATCTGATCGCTGCCCAAACACGAGCCTAGTGACTGCTAACAGTACTGTTTGTTAGTGTTAACCATCAATATGTCAACACAATGACCTAATAAAAATTCCTGCCGTTATTTCATTTCTTGCTTAAATATTGCGCTGCGTACGCTCGGCTTCGGAAGAAAAGCATTAATAGGAACAAATCTAAACCCCAAACTGCCAAAGCCATGCACACCGGTGCTGCAGGAGACAAAGGGGATGCATGAATCTGTGTGAAGGTGGGAGGGGCGCAGTGCCAGGAAAGAGAAGAAATATTTAGAGGACACCAAGATCACAGGAGGGTTGGGAGGGGCGACGGGGTGGCTGGGACCGTGCCATCATCAGATAAGGAAGTGCAGGTCTGGACCATACAGCTGGCAGGCAGGATGAACAGCAGCCCCACTCCAACAAGCAGTCATCTCAATAGCAACTTGCTGATATCTGAATCTAGATTAATGACAGATCACGGAGATATAGCGGGACGGTGGAGACATTCCAGTGCTGGCACAAGGCAGTCTGAGCTTCAGATGTAAAATGCCATATCCCTAATGAGCACATGGCTGCCTTTAATACAGTAGAGCTCTTAAAGGGCCAGAGCAACACTATGATGTCCAAGGCATTGAGCTGTGCAGGTTGGTCATTTCTACAACTGCATGAACCCCTGTTAATATACTTGCTTATTATTGGCCAGTGTGATGACATCACGTCGGTACTCGCTATAAAAAAAAAAAAAAGTATCAGCTGTAGAATTATCAATGCTATTAAACTATTTCCTCTGACTGCACCCTTATACGGTCGGCCATCCCCTTCGGTGGCTTCAACTATGCGTATAAGTCCACAGATGCATTATAAAGCAGTGGTTGCCAATTACAGTATATACAGTGAACCCTGCGTATTGGAAAAAAACCCAAAAACTATCTACCACCTACTATCAATAATGGGTATATTAAGCTTCCTCAGCATGTCCTGCATAACATCGCCTCTTACGGCCTCCCATCTTCTACATACTATCCCGTGGCTGTTCATCTATGTTCAATATTCATTTTTCTAATGACTTCCAGCTGCAAAAAAAAAAGCAGCGAGGAGGCATCTGCGGTCGGGGGCAATGCAAAAATAGATTTTAAAAAATTCTTACACCGTGCTTCTAGAAGACGCAGCGTCCGTGAGAAGCACCTGCCGAGTACGTAAATCACAGCAGAACACCCTGAACAATGCATTACGGCTCCGACTCATTTCTTTAGATTTTTTTTTTCCTGCAAGACCCTTTAAGACAGTGCCACCTAATGCCGGGTATCGCTGGTTCATGTGCAGTTGGGGCCCGGTTGGCTTTAGCTCCATAAAGGCCCACCTTCAATATGCTGAATCAGATCGGTAGGTACCAAAAAAAAAAAAAGGGAAGCGCTGCCCTATTAACCTATATACATGCGACATAGATGAAGAGGCATGTAACGACCAGAAAATCAATTCACAAGAGGCTCAGACTCCGGAGAGATCGTCCAAAAACGTTCAAAAGTCATCAGAAGTGACAACAGCAAAGAGAATGGGCAGAAGGCCTACACACATTTTTCTCTTAAAGGAACCCCACCAACAATCCTGCCATACTGTATGTAACTGTCCTCTGTAAGCAGAAGTTCCAGGTTGGAGAGAGTTTACTGTAAGGTGTTCCAATGGGATGAAGTCTAGAAAATATTACGTTCTCTCCTTTTTTGAGAACATTCATACATGCACATTACAGAGAAAGATATTAGCAACTCTGTCAAAAGCCTCAGATTTTAGGTTCAATGCCCCTTTAAAAACTTTTGCAGCGATTACATTCTATCCAATGTACAATATCGGTTTATTAACACGACTGTGAAAACCCAAACCGTCCTACTGGTAGAATTCGATATGGTCTTCTGCAAAAGAGGTGGATTTACCCTTACAAAGCGTGCAGGCCCGGATACGGCTAGGTGTACGTGCGCGCCTGAATCGTAGTCCTACAAGGTTTGCGGAAATGCTGCTGCTAATGTGCTACGGATACAAAACCGATTTTGTTAAGACTGACGTAAGGCCAGGTACGGGGATTTAATGGCAGACAGGTAGAAGATGTAGAGAACAAGTAACGCCCCCCCCTCTATACATAACAATACCCCCAAGCAAATTAATATATATCTATATATCTTGATAAATGTCGTTCAGGTTCTGTTGCTGTGGAGACTAATGCTCAGCTTTTCTAACTGGATATTCGAAGAAGAAGAAGGCGGGATTGAAGGAGGAGGGAGGTAAAAAAAAAAAAAATGAAATATTCTGAGATTGGTCGAGGGTTTAGTAACCAGGATGCGAGGTACACCCAGCGCCAACACCATCAAAAATCAACCCCTAAAGTCACCCTCAGGCTCTATAGTAACATACAAGCAAAACAAAATCTACACCCCTCCTTGCTCAGATGACTCCACAGAACCATAAAAGTCCATTGTCATAAAAATGAGTAAATAAAAAATACACACCGTCGTTCTTCGATGTGAATTCCAGATATACATATACGTAAAAAAATACAAAAAAAAAATCTATAGCCCAAGCTACGCCGTATAACAGGCAAAACATATATGGTTCAAAATAATACAAAAAAAGGGAACAAATAATGGCGATTTTTGACACGGCGCTGGCATTGGAGGACCAGTTTAGTACCTGCTTCTGATTAGATGTGGAAGACGAAGGGATCAGAGAAAAAAAAAAAGGTGCGTACAAGACAGCCTAGGTTCTAAAACAACACAGCTGAAGACGTAACAGACCAGATGAGAACAAAAGAAAAACAAATATTCCTCGCATCGCCGTTCTCTCATGTATTAGATATAGGATATGATGGGGAGAAAATTACAGCTCCCTTGGGGGGAGCAGGGGTGGGGGCGAAAAAGAAAAAAAGAACCTGGTAGATGCTGTCAGGACGGTGTTCTGGCATATATATATTTTTTCTTAAAAAGTCAACATAATTCATTGCGATGTTGCGCTCATCATCAACCACCAAGGATAAAAAGGCGGAGGTAAGTGGTTTGGGGGTAGTACACAGACCAGAGCAAAAAATTACAATCAACCACAGCATTGTTTTCTACAGGTGCACCCCCCCCCCTTAAAATAATTAAAAAAATCATAATAAAAAAATAATAATATTATATAAATACTTCTTTTCCTTACTGTTCACTATCCCCCTGGTATAAGATAAAGTCAGATGGATTTCTAAAACCAAGGAGCACACAGAGATCTCCTGATTCCCTGCAGTCACAATGAAAAGCACCTTAGCTCAATTCTCATTGAACAAAAGGCCAGCAGTAGAGGGGCACGAAGAGGTTACCCTAGGGTTTCCTAGCGAGCCAAAGTGTCAACACGCACAAGCACTTTAAGCCATTGCTGGCTACTGGAAGAAAAAAAAAATGATGGTGTGGACCCCCGACTCCTGGATGCTTTAATTTGCTTCCTTAAGCATTGTCGTATCGTGCGCCCAGGCCACACAATCTGAAACAGATTTATGTGAAATAAAACAACAAAAAAAAGACGCAGCTGCTAAATAGAAAAAAAAACTACATGCGTGACAAATTAAAGTGGACATAGCAGGTTAAAAAATAAAAATAAAAAATAAAAATAAAAAAATCGTGAAACAATTTAGAGACCCAAAATGGTAGAGAGGAGGAAGGGGGCTCCACTTTCGGTTCTCTCAGCAGGAGACTATCAGAGAGTCGGGATTTGCAAATGAATTGAACATTCATTACACAATGTTTTCCTCTCTCGCTCCTCTTTTTCTTTCCGAAATGAAATGAGGAACTAAAGGAAAGTGAAAAAAGGAAGGGGGTGTGGGGGGGGGGGAAGTGGTCTCTGATGGGCCAAATGTAGAAAGAAAATACCCTAAAATCTATCATATTTTTAAAAGAACTTCCTTTACCACAAGCAGACATCCACATCCACACACACTATCCCATCGTTATACCTTGGTGTATGGAATTTACATGTGAGCTTGCAAAAAGAAAAAAAAAAGTCATGCAAATAAAAAAAGGCTGAAAAAAATATAAACATGCCAATAAATAATAATAAAGATTCAAAAATAAATACATAAAATAGCCTGTGTTGGGCAGAGAGGAGGAGAGCCAAATGCTTCGGCCACTGCAAGTTTTCCTGTTCAGATGCTTAATATTTATTGGTGTTTAAAATCTAAAAGCCCTTTGCTTTGTGTTTGACTTAATACTGGGCCAGACAGAGCTTCTAATGAGGCAGCATTACAATCAGCCTGTAATACTGAATTTTTAATGCAGCTTTGGATTCTGTTACATAATAATTTGAAAACAGAAGAGGAAGATGGGCGAAGAAAGCCAACGTCGGGCCAGTGGCATTTAAAAATATTTAAATTGCCAGCACGTTAACACAGAAAGGACGTCCACGTCGCAGGTAAACCGTTCGTGTCGGGGGGGAGAAAAAAAAAAATACATAAAAAATAGGTGACTTAAATAAAATATTGCAAGGCCTCAAAACTGCACGAGTCAGCTGGAAACTGATGGAAAGGAAAAAAAAAAAGGGAAAAAAAAGAGAAATAATAACAATGGTGGTTGGTTTGCAACCAAAGTGATAGCAGGCCTTAACTGCATCCGCTGATATATGACAGCGAAGCCACTAGTCCATAATTTCGAATCACAGCCATGCCATGATTGTGGCATTAAAGCCCCAAGTGGTTGAGCAACAGGGGATTGGTAGTGGGAACCTATCAAGCACATGCATCTGACACTGTGCAATACCCCACAACTGAAAATTCAGAACCACGGCAATGATTTTGCGATTACAAACGTGATACTATGTTGCGCAAGTACAAAACCACAGGATCATAGCCAACTTCCTTCCAACATTTCAGAAAGACAAAGCCGATACTAAAAATACAGGGGATGGGGTAAGAAAAAATGTATACAAAAAAAAAAACAAAACCCTGACTACAATGTCATATTCATTATGAGACATACCTGAAAAGCTATGAAAGCAGGGGAAAAAGGAAGAAAAAAAAAAAAGAAGGGTTGGGCTCACGTTGAATTATCAGGCAGAAAAGAGCTTAAAATACTTTCCATTTCTTGTACTAACAAATTACGATTTAAATGTCTCCCCCCCCCCCCCCCCCCCTCCAAGTTGTAGCAACAGGAATAACTGGTCTGGTGCGATGGGCAGTATATTCAAAACTGCTTTGTAATATGATCTGCAGACCTAACCTTATTTGCCTGAATTCAATAGGGTTTTTGCTGGTTTTGTTTTTAGCTAAGCTTTAGAGCAAATACTTCACAGGCAGGTCGCAATCTGTAACACAAGAGACAGGGACACAGTGAAAAATGGAGGGAGAGGAAAAAAAAACTGGAGGGAGGAAGGGGCCAGAAAGATTAAAAAAAACTAAACTAAACCAAAGCAGTTGGTATTCTTTTCTCTTTTTGTTAATGTCGCCTCTTAGCATACGAGCTGACCCCGTTTTGTTGGGCAGCTTTTCTCTCCTTCCAGGATTCCCTGCACCTTTCTTCACGGTTTCGAACTTGATGTGACCCTTAAGGAAGCAATCACCAAGCCTAGGCAACCTTTCCATACGTCGAAGGGGCAAAGCAAAATAAATATAGAATAAAAGAGGATATTCAAGGCTGGCTGACAGGCTGACAGGCCTAACCCACAGCTACAGACTGACCACGGTACATGAAGCTTGGAGCTAGCTTTACAGCCTGAATGCCATATAAACAATCATCTCCAAAAAATATAGAAAATATTTAAAAAAATGAAAAGATAAATAAATAAATTTAAAAAAAAGGCAAAATAAAAGCAATACAATCTAAAAATTGACATATGGAAATGTATCGAAAAAAAGGGAAAATAAATAAAACAACCCACACATCTGTATGAGACGCTGAAAGATACAGAAAAAAAAAGTATGGGAACGTATGTAGAGTCAAGCACCATACAACGTTGTACTGACAGATTAAAGCTAGACGGTCCGGAGGGTGGGAGGGATGGGGTCTCACACTGACCCATCTGAAGGACCAGGGATGTTCAGCATCACTACCTTTTCACCTCCGAGATGATGAAAAAAAAAAAGAATATCCAGCTGGTCAACGTCCACATCCTACATGCTTTAACAGAAGCCTAGTAACAAACCACTTCTGAGGATGTATTGATGGAAGGGACAGGTCAACCTCTGATACCAACAGTATGTAAAGGTGACCTCGACACAAGGAAGAGCCAAAAAAAAAAAAAATATGACACTTTGTATAGCCCAAATGTCCCAATTACCCCGTCTTCTGCACCGATGACATAAAAGAAATCTATATACACATATGTATATATATGTATATTACAATTGAGAGGCAGTATGAAGAATAAACGTGCACGTACTTTCCGGGTGGGAGCGTACACTATCATATAATATCCCCCATATTCCAAATTCACAGCAATCCATGTTCACAGCCTGACGTCCGTAAAGAGACATAAGCACCAGAAGAATCCCAGCACCTAGAGAAGGAAGACGACTGTCCAGTCCACACAGCTGAAAAGTACAGGAAATGAAGGAAAAGGATTTCCTACAAACACTTATTGATTATGGAAATCGTCTCTACATTGTGTTTTTCCCAATAGCCAGCAATACATTTTACAATGCACCGAGAGAAAAAAAAAAGGAAATAAAAAGTTAGACCTCGAGAAAAGAAAACCGGAAAATCATTTAATATGGCACATCAAGGTAGGTCTCCCAGACTGACAAAGGGAATGACATCCCATACTATGTGCATCACACGTAGGCTCCTATACTGATCCTGGGGTGTATGGAACACAGGACATGAATCTGCTTCTGCCTCTATCAGTATACAAGGTGACATCTAGTCGCTGAAATCACTGTACAATCCTCAGCCATAAAGACAAACAAGGTAATTAGGAAGAATGCTACATTGTGTCATATCTTAAGAGGCGATTCAGGGGACACAAGTGGCACAAGAAGGTGCTACCCAACAGATACAATACTGGCTATAGGATGTGCACACTCCACACCAGACCCCACACTGAGGGCACAATCAAGGGAAAGAAGGGGGAAAATAGCCAAAAAAGTTATTTGTAAATATTACTAGATTGTGCCAAATCCACAATAAGATAAGAAGGGACGGCAGTGGCAAAAGATATTGTGTATAAATGATGAACCCTCACTATAGCAGAGCATAAGCTCCATAAAATAATAGTGCTTGTATGATATGCACATACTATACCAGCTCACAGGCATAACAAATGTATCCAAGTGAGGTGGGATGCCAGATCACACAATGTATCTAAGTGAGGTGGCTATACTATAGTAATTCAAGAGTGCAACTATACAGTAGTGCCCATTATATACAGCATCTGTGCAGTGCCTACAGAATCTAATGTGATATGCAAACACTATGCCCTGCATATAGTATGCCTATGTAATAAGTGCAGATGTGATGGAGCACGGCAGCTAATATCATGTCTATAGGTGATGTGCATATAGATCCGTGCAGGGTGCACCCAGCAATGCTAGTGATGTGCAGAGTACAGCAGTAATAATATACCAGTGCCTGGATCTATGTGTATATGTATGAGTAGAGAGCAGGGCTGGCAGGCACAATGACAGAGGAGCCAGTGCTGTAGTGTGGAGCGCACAGTGTGACAGGCATCCAGCACATGGACGAGAAGTGGACACAGGGCAGGGGAGGCTGCTCTGCCCCCGGACACTGGAGCTCAGGTCAGTGGAGGTGCCCGGGGGTCCCCTGGCAGGAGGAGGGGGGCAGGGGTAGAAGTTGTCACTTACTGGAGCTGAGGCTGCGGGCTCTGGTCCGGGGTGCGCACCGGCGGCGCTGCACGGTTCGGCTCGGCTCTTCTTCTTCTTTGGATTAGTCCGATCCGGCTCTTCCCGGGGTCCCATGAAGCCGCTCGGGCTGAGCCCCGGAGCGGTGCAGGGTGCAGGGCTGTGGGCTGGAGCCGGGGGGGAGAAGCTCCGGACACCAGGAGCCGCGCTCACATCTGATGGTCGCCGAGCGAAAAAAAAACTCTTTGGATCTTTATTCTGCTAATTAGTTTCCTGCAAAAAATGGCTGATTAATTCAGTGCGCATGTGCTTCATTACACAGGCACGACGGGAAGGGCTAATTACCAGCGCCTGGATCAATGAGATTCAGAGGGGAGAGGAGAGGAGAGGGGGGAGAGAGAGGGACAGGGGAGGAGAGGAGAGGGGCTGGGGCTGGGGGGAGCGAGGGACAACAGGGGGCTAAGGGGTGAAGGACAAGAGGGGACAAGAGGAGACTACTCAGGGGGCAAGTGATGGGACTGGGGGGAAGAAGTGTTCAGGAATGAGTTTGGGGGTAGAGGAATGACACTTGGGGGGGGGGGATGGTGAGTTGGGACAGTGACAGTGGAGAGCGGTCAGGGAGCACAGGTGGGTGATGGGCACAGGTAACAGGGAGGGGGGGCAGAGGATGAGGAATGGGGCAGAGAAAGAATCACTAAGGAGGGGGTAGGGGGGTGTTGGGATAGTGATGTTGGCTAGGGGGCACAGGTGAGTGAGGGGCACAGGATAATGTGCAGTGATGGAGCTGGGGGAAAAGTAGTGTGCAGGAATGAGGGGGGCAAAAGAAGGACTCTAGGAGGGGCAGCTGTGTGCACCGGAAGTAAGTCTAGTGTCAGGACGGTGGACTGGTGAGCAGGGGGCACAGGTAGCTGGCAGGGAGGGGGCAGAGGACAGAGTTATGCTGGAGTGAGTCTGAGGGGTGACAAGTGGTGAAGTGAAGGAATGGGGAGGGACTGGGGGGTATGTGAGGTGTTGGGATAGTGGCAGCGGTTATAAGGGGTGCAGGGTACCGGACAAGGATGGAGGGGCAAGAATTGGGCAGTGACTAGAAGGGGCTACCTAAGATGTTGGGACAGTGGCAGGAGAAGGCAGGGGGCACAGGTCTTTGAGGGACAGCACAGGTGACAGGGAAGGAGGGGGCTCTGTGGCTGCGCTCCGAGCAGGAAGAAAGGAAAAGTTTGTCTAGTAGTGAGGCTCAGCTCCAGCATGATGTGATGGCGGTGCAGGGTGACGGGGGGAGGTAGCACCCCTACATATGAGGGGGTATAAGGGAAGGCTGCGGGGGCTCTGCCTGTACTCCCATGTACTGTAGAAGTGTGCAGCGTGTTACTGGTACATGCATGATGAGTGATGATGATGACAGGGTCACACTCAGATGCAGGAAAAGTTCGGATCAAGTTGTGGCATCACTGGAGAGATCACGGGGGATCATAGGGCACATGGGGGTGGGGGTTAGGGAGGGACGGGGGGGGGGTGTAGTCAGAAAACTGACCCTGAGGTATTTTGTGTGGTCGGACACAAATAATCACGAGCTGCCCCCCTCCTCCCAGGACAGCAGCCGCCACCTGCACTCCGCGCAGCACTCGGGGATGGATGGCAGGCAGTGTGCTCGGGCTGTACTGCTACAATGTTTACACTGTGTACCTTTGGTACATGTTACAAGTAGGAAGGAAGGGGAGGCCCCTGCTATTGTCACCCACATGGAGGGCAGGAGTCTCCGGGCACATGTCTTCAGGGGGGCTGCACTGCTCAGGTAAGAGAGATAACCCCCCCTTACTGTCCTCTACCTTGGGGATCCCCAGAGCTTGTATCCTCACATCTTGCACATCCCCACACTTACTAGCACTGTATACCGTCGGGATGAAAACCTCATCTACTACTCTTAATGGCAAATTCAGCCTATGTGAGGACATCTAGAGAGTATAGAAGTATACTATATATGTACTATAGTACTATAGAGGGCATACATAGAGTGTATATGGATACATATAGTACTATTGCATATATATTTATGTATATAAGCGGCACTACACAATATTACAATATTATGATGCATAATGATAATTGTATCGAACATGGGAAGAGATTTGAATTAGGCTACAATAAGTATTACACAGTGTGATATATATATATATATATATAACACATACATACATGTTGAATACATATGTGTTGGTTATTCCTGCAGAATACAATATCACACTCTTCCATTAAACATTATTTCCATGTCCTAGCATCATTCTGTCAATGCCCACAAGTGATTCTTGCTCCTGTAAAGCTGTGGATTGTCCTTTATTTTCTATGATTGTTTTCTAGTGTTTCATGTTTACAATATTTGGCACGGCCGATAATCATTAGAATAATACTAATGCTTCCAAATATATTAGCTGTGTTTTCATTTAGAGAAACATACAGATCCAGGTGTGCATATCTATGTACGTATATATAGATCTATCTCTGTGTGCACTATACATATACTATATTATATAATACATATACATTTAGTGCAATAAATATTTATCACAGCCCCTCACATATGAAAGCCATGTAGTTGTATGTCCAAGTATATTATCATGTATAACTATATATCGTTAGATTGTTTAATATCTATCTATCTATCTATCTATCTATCTATCTATCTATCTATCTATCTATCCATCCATCCATCCATCCATCCATCCATCCATCCATCCTCATCTGCATCCTGGACAATAGGATATCGATATATTTTCGTTGTATTGAGCTCCTGGCCGGTGAAATCCGTTAATATTCGTTACAGGAAGGAATTGCACATCGAACTATTCGGATATTCGTTGCGTGTGGCTTGTGTACAAGGGGGCAGCTGTGTGTTCGTTGTGCCAGCAGTGTGCCATCTCTAGGGTCAGGTCTGGTAGAGGCTGCACTAGTGGGTACATGTGTGTACAGGTTTAGGGGAAAGTTTTACTACACATAGAACAAAAGTGGGGACATCCCGACCTCCTGTCACCTGCCTGACACAGAGTGCTATAAATACATACATAGGCTGGAACAACATACTTCTATCATAATGGACAGCACTGATTTAAAGTGATAGCTGTAACTACTATAGAACGATCTATAGATCTGCATTCAGTACACACACAAGGTGTGTTTATACATAATGAAACAGTGAATTGTCACATAGGAATATAGTAATTTAATCTGTCACTTGTAAATATGTGTGTATATCCGCAAAAGCCACAGTCCTACACGCTACATTCTTCTCCAGAGAGAGGAATTAGTTGTATTTAGTAATCAGCACACCCCCTCCCCTGCATTATTTGCAAACACATATGTGAGGGTCATGGTAATGTCCATGAATAACCACAGCCTCTACTATGGGGCATCAGCCCGAGTGATAGCAGTAATCCCGTTAATCTGGATGGGTGATGAATATCCTAGAAATAACCGGGGCTGATAAGGGTGCCTGGATATACGGAGGGGGAGCAGGACTGAGCCGTGGGGTGCAGGAAAGGGCAGGATACAGACACATGATGGCAAAGCAGGGCAGGCAGGAGAGGGGTCAGCATAGGGCAGCAGACAGCTCTCTCAGGGGGAAGCCCCATTACACATCACTTAGGCTCCAGAACTAAAACTAAGAGCACCGACAAATATACTATCGACCATACACAGCCTGGTACCAGTCCCACAAACACCTTGCTGCCCCACAAACACCTTGCCCAGTGCAGCTGACCTGCACTGCATCACTTTATTTCAGTGCCTGCAATGATACAGAGGTATGGAAGAATACATGTTACAGTTGTGTCATACTAAATGTAGCCAATCCTGGTTTGTATGGGGCATATTTACATAACAGAGATGCCAGTCACAACAGACAACTATGAGGTTTTATGTATGTATGTGTGTGTAAAATTATATATATATATATATATATATATATATATATATATATATATATATTCTGTACACTGTAGGATACATATGCACAATATAGCATAAATATATAAATACATTATATACCTAGATTAGATTATCTGTCTATCTATCATGCTATCCCACTTTTGGTAATCATCTTTTGTGTGTATTTCTGATGATACTATTCTATAATGCCAATTCCACATGAAAGCAGAATATTTTCCAGGGTTATATAATGTGTGGATCTTTCCAAGGACCACAATGCGGATCATAACTTTAGGGCTTGTGACACCCATCATTAGGTGTTTCATTAGGTAAAGTCTTCATTTTAGAATATTAACTAATCGCCAAATCATATTTATTTAATCCCTCTCATACATTTACAATTTGTGTTTCCAAATCTTAGCAGCAAACCACAGACTAGGATATATATATATATTTTTTCTTTTTTTTTTCTTCCCTTTGTATGTGTAGGTAAAATATAATGTGCTCTCCTGTGTTCTAAAAGCGCTGCAGAATAAATTGGCGCTATACAAATAAAGGTTATTATTTATTATTATTATATGCAAATGAATGAGTTAATTTTTCAAAATCTATAAATACATGTTATTTTTGTAAAATAACGTAAATGGGAATATCTAAGGGGTGAGGTCCATGGGATAGTAATATTCAGACGAATTCAGTGATATGAGGCTGCGCCACTGCGGACAGACCATCCAGGTGGTATCTCTTGGATCATCTCCTGTGTATATAGCCTAATCATTGCATGACCCCTGGCTCTTTAATGCAGGCCTTGTCCTATCATGTCACATCCATAGATTATATTATATAATACAACAGCATGAGACTTCTCTACCTACCAAATACCCTGCCAGCTCTTCAAATATCAATAGCAGCAGTAGTTGTGAAATCATTTAGTAATGTATAGCTGACTGTGGCCTGCGGTTTAGTTCCCTGCCCCTCTACCTTATGATAGCAGTTAATTGATATGGGTAGATAGATACTATTTCTCGACCAATAACACCTTTTTTTATGTAATAATTGCAAGAAATTTCTTGAGCAAAAAAAGAAAATGAATTTTAAAAATGTAACATTTCTATACATCTATTGTTTTATACTGTTATAGTCTTTGTACAGATATATAATTGCATTACTACTCCACCAAGGTCTATACCCTCCCAAAAAATGGGCAAAATCTAGAAGCAAACACTGCTATGTCCATCCTTATGAGGGTCTACAGTCTGACGGGCACAGAGGGTGAAATAGCTTTATCATGAGAGGCGTCTGTGAGGGGGGCTGTTATAGGTACTGCAGCCGAACAACCGCTGGTCCAGTGTGTATAGCATGGCTAGTGCAATGTATAGTCCATACCCGTACTAGGAGAGGAAAAATTTTCTCCATTGACTGAATGGTCGTAGTGGTCATTGCTGTTATTGGTGGCCTTTGTAGCTTTGGGATTCACAGATACTGCGGTATACCCCACCTCTATAGTGTGGCCTATCCTATATGTCCTTTAACTGCAAGTCTACTTTGGAGATTTCAATTCTACACCTTTAAGCCTCATATGCAGGTGTATGCCATTCCTTACTGCCTATGGCTCCAGCTGTGCTCTTACTAGAAAATAAGACATGGGGACAGCAAACTGCATCCTTGACTGGCCTATATTTTCAAATATTCGGGATTATTAGATTATGTAGAAAAAACACACACACATAAATAAATATATATATATATATATATATATATTTATTTTTAAACAATTGAAAAATCTCTAATATTGAATCATTGGCTATGATGGTTTATTATGGAGATAATCTTCACTTCATGCATGTAGCCTACTGTTGCCGCTGTGTCTATGTAAAGTAAGAAAAGCCAGACATGAACAGCTGGAGGCAACACCGGGGGTACACAGCAAATGCCCACTAAAATGATCACATCTGTGAGCGGACCACTGTATCATACTCTGTGTGTGATCATTGTGGTAGGGGTTTCTTGTGCGTTAATGTATCTATCTATCTATCTATCTATCTATCTATCTATCTATCTATCTATCTATCTATCTATCTATCTCTCTCTTCTATCTATCTATATATCTCATATCTATCTATCATCTCTCATTATTATTACATAGCGTTATAAAAGGTGCTCTAATTGCTATTAATATATTGACTATATGAAGGCTTAGCATAGATGGTGCAGTAATCATAAATGTAGGTCTGCATTTCATCCCCATCCCTCTTCCTATATGTTGGCAGTAAGTTATACAGAGGGTTGAACACTTTACACACACATAAATATGTGATGGAAATAAGGCCTCAAAAAAAAAAAAAGAGGAACCCCCCCCCCTTTTGCAGCTGTTCCGAAAAAATCTGCACTAACCAACCCAAGCCATAAACCTCTTCATTATAAGCACACACCTGTAGGTTATAAAAAATGGCCAGAGCATCATTACAATACATGTACATGCAGAAAAACTGGATTGTAATGAAAATGCTGTAAAATTTAATTGCGAAGCACAAAAATACAATGAAAAATCTGCACCAGAAAATGTATCCCAGCGCAACTCGCACACACATATACCCCCTCGAACAAGAATTTTAATGGCACAATTACACTGGTTATTCCTAAAAGCCTCTCACACCACGGAGTGAAATAAAGAGACGGTGATTTAAATTGCCCCGTATTCCAACATGTTCCTTTTTTTTGCCGGTGAGATTTCTTGAGCAGCTTTATGCATTATTCAGATTATAGAAAATAAATAGCGTGGGATGTTGGGCTGTGCTTGGTGGAATGTCGGAGTTCTATCTGCGATTCCGCTGGTCAAATCACATTTTTTTTTTTTTTTCCGGTCATGTTTTCGGAAAATTAGCTGTGCTGTTCTATTGGGTCAGAACACTTGAACACCGGTGAAGGTATTGTGATTAAATGTGCCTGTCGTCACTCACAATGCAGACAGCCATTTTCTGGGAGTCTGATGCTGCTTCTGCATTCATAGGGGAAGGCAGATATTGCAGAAGTAGAAGGCACAATGCACCTCGTGCCTCAGTAATACCTGCCATTCCTAGTGCCATGATGTATGCGTGTTAAAGGGACACAACATGGGAAGACTATCTTGTCCAGATGTGCTGTACACGTGATCAGGCGATAACCATGTATTGCTATCAACCGTTTCAAGAAAATATGCGCAGAATATGGACTCGATAAACCCCACTGGGTTACGCAGAAGTGCCTTTTTTTTATTTGCGTATTTTACGTACAACCTGCAACATGTCCTATTTTGGTCTGCATGATCGCCTATTAAAGTCTATGAGATGACGTAAAAAACGCAGCAAATATGCGGTTTCATGCACCTTCGCTGCGTTTTTACGGACGATGCTTAAAAAAAATGGTGACATCAATTGGGCCTTCTTGCGTTTTTTTTTTGCGTGCATGAAAGAAACGCTGTGAATACGTGCACCGAATAGGCATACATACGCGCAGTAAAAAGGCTGCATATTTCACGGACCTCAATTGCATATGTGAATGAGCTCTCAAAGGAAGTCCGGGGAAATGTCTGTCTCCATGATCGCTGTTTTATGTCACCTATCTCAGGACACATGTGGGAATGACATTAGCAGCTCTTCTTATAAGCGGCACCAGCACAAATAGGGTGGGGGATCTCTACTACAGAGGCCATAGCTATGCGTCTATGTTGAGTGTTGTTCTTTACGTATGTAGTATGGGCTTTCATATAGACCTGTTAGATCATCTGCTACACAGTAGCCTGCCTAAGAGATGCAACAAATATTGCACCCCCCCCCCTTTATAAAGAAAAAGAAGACAATTGCATGGTTTAAAGCAAATGCAATTTGGTTTTGGTACAGTGTGGCAGAAACTAAATCATGTAGGAGGAGGAGGACAGTAAACTGTGGCCTTTTGTGAATGAGATTCCAGAATTCCCCATTGTTTTCCATGTAACATCTGGCGGCTGCATTATTTTCGATGCATAGTAGCAGCAGATGAAGCCCACATGAGCTCCTGGTGTGAATCAGGCCTTATCTTACGGTAATTCTGCATAAATCACCTGCAGCTGGAGGGGTCCTCCGATCAGGTACGGCTCCAGTCACCACTTCTATGTACCGGCAGGTATATACATAGTACTTACTATCTTCAAGATTAACAGCGCCAAAGGAAATCATTTTCTGGAGAGCAACCAAGAGCCAGGATTTTCAGGTTTGGCTTCATATCCCTGGTATGTGCAACCTTTTTTTTTTCCCCCTATGCACCATACCCAGGGAGTGCCCATTCACAAAAACTGGAAGGCCTGAAGGCTGTAGGAAATAAAACATACCGCAAGGTGCAGAAAACAGACAACGATGATGGAAACAATGAGAGCCAAAAGAGAAAAATATAAAAAAATGACAAGCAGCCCAAAGGCAAAGCTAGCCTCCTGCAAAATGACATTATCCGTCCGCCCGGCCGCTGTAATCTGCTTTCTGATATATACACATCACACAAGCCACATTACTACCTTGTCAAACTGTACACTATGGTATTCGCTGGCGCGCACCACGTAGTAAACCGCGTTTTCGGCTTGTCACTTCTGCCGGCTGCATGGGCTTAACTCTTCGCTTGCTATTGGGCAACAAGGCGATATTAAGGTAAAGTGTAAAAAAATAAATACAAAAAATGCCGTAGTGTTGAGGCTTCATATAGCAGCTGATATCACTGTTATTATCCTTGTTCTTTGTAAATACTATTATAGCGATGACATTGGGAATAATAATCATCAGCAGTAATACTAACAGTGTGATGATGATGCTACCGGCAATAATACTACTGATAATACTGCCAGTAATACTAGTCATCTGACAACGAGGATGAGAAAAAGGCTTCTTCATACATAGCTTCTAGGGAAAGTGAGGAAATTCATGCATTTTTCCATGTAATTTCTTGTGGAATTTTCCGCATAGAGGAGTAGATGGGAAAACACCAGAAAAAAGACCATATATATATATATATATATATATATATATATATATATATATAGTGTGCTGTGATTTTGAAAAAAAATGCCACGGACTCAAATTAAAAGTGAGAGAAACCACCACTAAAAACCACACTGCTTGTAGAGCTGTCATAATTCCCTACTGACCTTCAGCTAATATCTGGATGCGGCCTTCTTTGCCGCAAAAAAAGAAAAACGAAAAAAAAAACTGTGTTAGAACCACAAAAAAATGTGTGTGACGCCAACTGAATGGTGACAATAATACTGGCAGGAATACTAATAATATGACGATGGCGATGATTAATAATAGTGGCAGTAATACTACTAATAATAATATGATGATAATACTGGCAGGAATACTGATAATATGACGATGGCGATGATTAATAATAGTGGCAGGAATACTGATAATAATAATATAATGATGATAATACTGATAATATGACTAAAACAATGACGATAATAATAGTAATAATACAGCTAGTAATGCTATTAGTACTAATATATCACGTTTATACTCCTAACATGATGATAATAATTTGGGCAATAATACTGCTAATGTGCTAATAATGCTGGCAGTAATAATCTAATGAGAATGCTGATGGTTCTACTAATAATTCTGGCAGTAATACCCCCATTAATCCCATTATTACTACATAAATAGTATAATAGCATAATACCAGCTCTGATAATAAGAATCATTAATACTTCTAATATGAGTGATATTAATAATAACGATAAACTGACAGAAATACTAATAATATATTAGGCATGATAATGCTACTCATAATTATCAGTAATAAGGATAATTGATTAATGCTAATAATAATAATAATTAGTAATGATGACGATCGACATAAATTTTTAAATTTTTTTTTTGGTGTAAAATGTAAGATAAATCGTCTAGCTGACATGACGTTGTGCTGAAATCTAATGGATGGCAATGCTGGTTGAGCGAGCCTGGGCTACTGCAGAGAATAGATGTGTGCCTGGAGTCTTTGTCTATGTGAGGGTCTTGTGAAAGCCTTCTGTATCGGCGGCCCACATGCGCAGACGCCAGGAATTCCTCCTCGTTTATTTACCTGACAGCCTGCAGTTGGGGGTGACATGGCACTCGTCTCCATGGCCCCCCCAGGCTCTTGCACTCCTCACAATACCTGTCACCTCAAGCACCTTGGCTGTGTGTGCCTAGTATGTGACAGAACACACCTCGTTTCCCCTTCATCACCCAAATGTACTGATGCTCGCAGGGGTTTTGTGGTTACGCTTTAATCCGTACATTGCTGATGTGCTGCGGTGCCCAAAGGGGTGCGAAGTGCCACAAGAAGCACTAATTTACATCCAGTACATTGCACATATATACAGTATAATGATGTCACAGTGGGGCTCACAAACTAATTTGCCAATACACACTGGGGCCAATTTCATAGGAAACTAATTAACCTAACAGTATGGATTGTGAGAGGGAAGAAGAATACCTGAAGGAAGCCCCCCCCCCCCATACATGGTGGGTTCATGTACCGGACCCCAATGCTGCGAGGCAGTGATAGTAGCTGAGTGTACGGAGATTAGACTACAAGCCCCAGTGGGGATAGTGACTGATAGGAGAAGATTCAGCCTACAACACTGGAATATAAAGTAAGAAGACACAAGATAGCGACTACCAGTGACCATTTGGCGATGGCAGCCATAAGCTAGGGCTAATGACACAGGGTCGCTAACGAGAGGCTGTAACATTGTAACATTATCCGCAACTTTTGTGTAACCTCACTGCTGCCCTAAGGTGAAGAAAAGTTGTGTGTCAATCTCAAAAAGTCCCACGTTGTTGGAATTCTTGTGATTTCCAGAACTCACCTGTCACTGTTTTCTCACACTGAGGTCGCTTCTACCGAACCTCACAGGTGACCCGGCGGTGAGCCCTAGTCTTCACCTATTATTACCTCACATTGATGGAGACGTTCTTAAATCACTGTCTTTGTACCTTACATGATAGACCAGATTGATTTCACTCATTTGTATATACCGCACACATACTCCACAGAGATCATACAATCATAGAATGGTAGAGTTGGAAGGGACCTGCAGGGTCATCGGGTCCACCCTCTGCTCAGGGCAGGATCATCAAAGGGACATTTACGCCACAAAGATGGTCGCATAAACTACTACTTGGTACTAATGCCTATTGGTACCAATTAGTAGCGTGTGAGCCGCCATGAGCTGTATTCAGGGAACAGACCACCTGCTGTTCCCCGATTACATTCCCTTTGTTCTGCCGTGCTGATTACAGAGAGAGAATGCAATGAGCTATAATCAGCTCTCCCCAGGCAGAGCACAGCGTGCGGTCCTGCTTATCAGCTGTTCTGTCGAACGATGGATTTCATGCAGAACTGAAATCCATCGTCCGGCAGAAAACTGAAAGATGGGCACATTTAAACACGACGATTATTGCTCAAAAGATGGCTTTTGAGCGAATTTTGAGTGATAATTGTTGTGTCCAAATGGGCCTTAAGTCAGCCCAGACAGATGTCTGTCCAGCCTCTGTTTGAACACTTCCATTGAAGGAGAGCTCACTACTTCCTGAGATTACCATCACTTACATTGGGACTCACAATCTAAATTCACCTACTAATTATATATATTCAGAAAAGACAAACTCCGTGCAGATGCTAAAGAAAATTGCACATCGCATGTAGAAAAATCACGTGAATGGCTGAATTTAGCGCTTCTAAAAAACATACATGTCAACGCTTTCAATGGAAAGCATTGGTTCTAATAGAGTCGCTTCTTAAGTACGGCTATTCATGCACTAAAAAAAACAGTCGTCTGACTGAGCCCTTAGGCCTCATTTTGACACTCCGATAGCTGCACAAAAAAAATGCGGCTAACGGATCACAACATTGCGGGAACAAAGAATAGTCACAACCAAGTTGCGGCTAGTCTTCACGATTTTTCACAGCTAGCTGCAGCATTTTGCAGTGAACTGATGCCGCTGCCCCAAAATCCCTCAGTTGGCAGAACTACTGTAATCACTTTAAATGCCTGACTGGCAGCTGTCACTGTTTTGAAAGCACTAGCCGCTGTTAAACTCCCTCCCCCTCCCTGTTTTGGACAGCTCACATAGGAGTCTATGGAGCCTCCAGCGTTTTGCCGTCATAAGATAGGACAAGACCTTTCTTTTGACGCAACAGAAATACTGGCGTTAAAATAACGCGCCTATGTTCCGTAGGAAACCATTGGTTCCAATAGGCGCACCTACTTTGTGTCAAAATGACACTTGTGTGAAAGGGGCCTTAGTCAGATTTGAAGCCAGGACCCCCAATACTGCAGGTGACTGTGCTGCCCAGATTGTACAAATAGTTGTCTATGGCCTGGCCAATCCATGGATGTTGGACAGTCTATTACACTTGTTTACTGGGACTACTTCTACATATAAGTTAGTACAAACGATTAGATTTTAGCTCGGATTTCTATATTGCAGGTTACCAAATGTAAACAGTGATGTGATTGGCTACATTGGGAATCTTCCCTTTAGGCCTCCTTCACATGACTGTATGTGTTTTTACGTTCGCCCATAGGCACCATATTATTACATGAATGAATAATTACCGCGATCGAGTCTTGAACTTTAGCCGCGCACTTTCAGCCATTCCCACGGTACGCTGCTGCATGTCGGCAAAAAAAAAGCAGAAGCACGGAAAACCATTGATTGCTGTAAAATGCTCGAAATGACCAATAATGCTTAAATCAAGCCAGCTGTCTTCTTAGCCCAACATTGTGCGCAGGGTAACTCCCTCCCGCTCCCTTTTTTCCAGTTTCCATAGAAGTCTATGGGAGTTTCCTGGGTATCACAGCAAAAGATAGGACAAGACCTATCTTTTGACGCAGCATATTAAAATCGACGACCGAAAACGGCCGCATATGCGCTATTTTTCCCGATGCAATTTTTTCCCATCTCCAAAAATCGTTCACCTGAATGAATATATTGGGATCCGAAGCTTCGGATGGTCGCGACTTTTGGGCGCTTTTTTACGCGGCTAAATACCTGCCTATATACAATTGTGTGAATAAGCCTTATTGCTGGGGGGCCGATACTGCTGGGGGGCCGCTCTGGGTGGTGCTGTCGCTGCTGGGGGCCGCTTTGGGTAGTGCTGTCGCTGCTGGGGGGGCCGCTCTGGGTGGTGCTGTCACTGCTGGGGGGCCGCTCTGGGTGGTGCTGTCGCTGCTGGGGGGGGGGGGGGCGCTCTGGGTGGTGCTGTCGCTGCTGGGGGAGCCGCTCTGGGTGGTGCTGTCGCTGCTGGGGGGGCCGCTCTGGGTGGTGCTGTCGCTGCTGGGGGGGCCGCTCTGGGTGGTGCTGTCGCTGCTCGGGGGGCTGCTCTGGGTGGTGCTGTCGCTGCTGGGCGGGCCGCTCTGGGTGGTGCTGTTGCTGCTGGGGGGGCCGCTCTGGGTGGTGCTGTCGCTGCTGGGGGGGGCTGCCCTGGGTGATGCTGTCGCTGCTGGGGGGGGGCTGCTCTGGGTGGTGCTGTCGCTGCTGGGGGGTGCTGTCGCTGCTGGGGGCTCATCATTACTGAGATAAGTGAAGGGGAGGCAACGAGAGGCGAGGGCCTGTGCTATGGGTGTTTTGGCTTTATTAAATACAGTTATACATTACAATTATACATTTTTGTTATTTAAACTATAAATATCGCGAATTTATGGATTTTTTTCTCGAAGTGACACACCACACGGGTTATGCTCCGTTTTTTGGCGAATTTTGACACACCGAGCTCAAAAGGTTGCCCCTCACTGGAATAAGGCCTAAGGCTGTATTCAGGCAGGTGATGTTCCCATGTAAGTTCTGTCCTATCCCAGAGATGGACAAGACTCGCACGGGGAAAATAATCCATTCATTGGAATGGGTTCATTCACACAAGCACTTTTTCATTCAGACCAATAGTCCGAGTTTGAAAAATTGCTGCTTGACTTATTTTTGGGCGGTTTCTGTTCAAGAATCATCCGTTCCTTCTATCTGAGCGCTCTGATTAAGGATCCCACTCGCATGCCATTCGAGTTGCCTGCAAGTGCGGTCCGTTTTTAAAGCATTTTCCTATTGGAACCACGTGTAGTTATTTTGACGCATGTGAGAAATGGATGTAAATCTCATGCAAATTGGGTGTTATCACAAAAATGCATCCTAGACACCTGAAAAATCGCAGGTAAAAGGGTTAGTTCTTCACGGACCTACACCGCGCTCCCCGTGTGAATACACCCTCGCCTGCATCCATTTTAATCTATACTGCTTTCAACTAAACATGGCAAATTGCCCTTCCTATGATATATTAACACTTTGTCCTATATGGAAAAATTACACCGTCTGTTATCTCTATGGTTCCTCTATATTGTCTCTTTCTAAAGAAATCTAGTAAAGAAATACCACATTTCATCGGGGATCTATAGTAACTCTCTCGCATTGTATATATCACTGCAATCATAGAAACATGAATACTGACAGCCATCCGGCCGTATTTATCATACAATCTCATTCTGGGGGTAAAGAAATGACAGCATGTGATCAGGTAGAGCCCGAATCTGAGTGATGTACAGAATGCATGAAATCTATATAGGGTCACCTCCCCACTATGTGTAGGCACTCCCTGTGCTGCCTGATAGATTTGGGGGGCTAATAGAACAGATGCATTTCATGGAATGCTTGCAGATCTCTGTTTGCTGCCGGGCTGTGCTCTATGTTAAATCATGGTTAACCAGGAACAATAATAGAATATGTTGACAATGACAACCACTGCAACCAATAATCATGTTTTAATTGCTGCCATTATTAAAATCTCTGTATTTTATAATAATTGAATGTGAATAATCATTTTAATGCATTCTGCATTGTACTTTTGTTTAATTTGTAATTGGCTGCTATTCTGAGACTTTGCTATTTAGATCGGGTAATGTTGCTGATCTGGATGCCAGGTCCTTGAGAACAGCTCCTGCGTTCGCTGCCGCCTCGCTGCAACTGTATGCTGAAGACGGTTTCTCATAGGCTTGGCTGTAGAGCTCATGCTAACAGGCAGCAGGGAGTGATGCATGCCTTATACTGCAGACTTACCACGGCCTTCTAATGCAGAATGTGGTGTTGAGTTGCACAGGTCAACCATCTCTATTCCCTTTTCTTAAGCCCTTTCAGCGGAACGGAGACTCAAAAAAGGGGAAAGGGGAACCTGTCTTGTCCCCACAACACTGTAAACTAAGTTATGAGATAGGAATACCCCTTTAAGCTCTTAATGCTTTAATAGGGTGTGTATCTTGCTCCATACAATGGGAGTCCCTGCTTTTTTTTTTTTTTTACAGCCGGCACCCGCCCACAACAACTCAGATAAGCCGCGCCGCTCAGCGGAACTGTTAACCCTTTAAATGCCACACTCAATTCTGACAGCAGCGCTTAAATGACCTGACCGATGTTCGGGGGTCCCGCACTAAACCCCGCGATAAGATCGCGGGTTGCCGTGCAGTTGCTATGGCAGCCGGGGGCCTTCTGAAAGGCCCCAGGGCTGTCATTGCAAATTGCCTATCAAGCCATGCCTGCAGTGTGGCTTTATAGATTGCCTGTCTGATTGCGGTATGATATAATGCTATGACAATACATGATATTGCAGGAGCGATCAAAGCATCACAAGTTCTTGTACCCTCTGGGGACTAAAAAAAAAAAAAAAAAAAAAAGAGTAAAAATAAGTTTAAAAAAATGTTTTACTTATTGTTTTTTTAAAAAAGTAATAAAAGTAAAAAAAAACAAAAAACCTTTTTCCATATTTATAATAAAATAATTTAAATAATAAAACAAAAATAGATATTTGACATCGCTGCTTCCGTAAAAGTCTGCTCTATCAAAGTAAGGCATTACCGTATTTACTCCACAAGGGGAACATCGTCAGAAAAAAATAAAGAACGCCAAAATTATGGTTTTCTTGGTCACCCTGTCTCCTAGAAAAAAAATGTAATAAAAAGTGACCCAAAAGTCCTATGTATTCCAGAATGGTACCATCAGAAACTACAGGATGTTCCGCACAAAATGAGCCCTCACACAACTGTGTCAAAATAAAAATAAAAATGTTATGGCCGTGGGAAGGTGGAGGCAGAAAATCATTTATAAAAATTAAATATCTTTGAAAAAAAATAAAAGTAGTACAGCAAAAAAAAAAACACCCCAAAAACAATACAAATTTAGTATCGCCGTAATCGTATTGACTCATAGAATAAAGTTTTCGTGTCATTTTTGTTAGGCCTCAGTCACACAGGCGCATCGGCACCCGTACACCGGTGCCGATGCGCCCGTGTGACTGCAGGAAGGAGACGGACGGACCTGCAATGAAGTCGGTCACATGTTCTTTCCTCCAGCGCTGCAGAAAGACGGCCGTCTGCAGGTACGTCCGTCTGCTGGTGTCAGTCACACGGGCGCAACGGCGCCGGTGTACGGGTGCCGATCCACCCGTGTGACTGAGGCCTTACAGTGTATATGCTGTAAAAACAAGACGCACACAAAGATAGTGGAATTTTGTTTTTTCTCCATTGCACTCCACTCTGAATTTTTTTAAACGTTTTTCAGTGCATTATATGGTACACGATATAGTACCTTTGAAAAATACAACTCGTCCCGCAAAAAACAAGTCCTCAAACAGCTACGTTGATGAATAAATAAAAGAGCTATGACTTTTTAAAAGGGGGAGGAAAAAACGAAAATGGGGAAGAAAAAAAAAAAGGGCCGCGTCCTTAAGGGGTTAAAGATGTGGCTTGGATATAACGGTCTAGTAAAGGTGATTCCACGCCAGCCAAGGTGCTAGCAAGTGAATGCCACCACCTTGACTTCAAAACGGGAAATAGGATTCCCAAGATGGGATCACCCCTTTTCACGTCTACACAATTGATCACCTGTACTCAAGATAGGTCATTAATAGGGATGAGCGAGTATCTCCCTGCTCGTCCCTGAAGATTTGGGTGCCGCCGCAGGGCGGGGAGCTGCGGGGGAGAGCAGGGAGGAACGGAGGGGAGATCTCTCTCTCCCTCTCGCTCTGCCCTGCTCCCCGCCACAACTCACCTGTCAGCTGCGGCGGCCTCCGAATCTTTCGGGACGAGCAGGGAGATACTCGGCTAAGGCACATTACTCGAGCGAGTAGTGCCTTAGCGAGTATACTCGCTCATCCCTAGTCATTAACAGTTGATCGGCAGGGATCTGCCACTCAGGATCTTGCCCAATCAGCTGTTCTCCCAGCATCTGTCACTGTGTATGGCGTAGAAAACGCAGAGCTCTCTACACATAGCAGCTGTGCGAGTTGGTAATGCAGCCATGTTCACATTGAACTCAATGGCTGTCCGTTTGCTGGCTGATTGGCCGTGGATCTTACTGGCAGATCCCCGTTCGTCAGCTACTGATGTCCTATCCTACTGATGGGTTGTCAGTAGTGTAGAAGTGGAAGCCCTTCCTTTACGTGAATTTGCCCTGATGATGATTACCCTATTATTCTGGATATCTGTTCTCGCCTCCATCATGTAGCAAAGAAATGAATGAATCCTAGTACAAGGAAAATGCATTACGATCCCCGTATTGTCATTGGAGAATATTGCATTCCCACTTTTTTTTTTGTTAAAACATGGCGGTCATTGCATGGGTGTGTAGACTGTTAATGGCAATGCAGCTAGTCTGCAGCACAAGTCTGAGGGTATAAAAACATGACAACTGCCCTAAGCGCCACTTTATGTTGCTCAGAGTCATTGTCATTTTCTTTTCCCCATACAGTCATAAGCTTAAACAACTGCAATGTGTATGGAAATGAAATCCCTAATTATACCAATTAATAGCCGCCTACGAATATTCAGATCTCGGATCTGGCTGAAAATGTAGGAGGATAATTACCACCAATCCCTTCTTCCTGATAAATATTCATCCACTTTATATGTGTGTCTTGGGAGCTGCCAAATTCCACCTATATATGTGTGTGCTGTCAAGTAAGAGTGACGGGAGTGACTCCTCTGCACACGGACCGAGCAGCCGTATCCGGTATAAATAGGCAACACACCTAATCGCTAATGACATCCGATCGGGGGGAAAAAATGTGATTCAACCCCCCCCCCCCCGACCTGCATCCAAAATGACTATTTTTCTTGTCTATGTTTATTTTATAACTTGTCGTTTACAACGAGCCGTAAAGCTTAGATATCTGTTCTGAGTTTAATCTGCTCCAAATCTAATATCCACTGCTCCCCATAGACATTAAAGGGGATGTACTCGGTCACCTATATTAGTAACTAATTAAAACTATACAGTGAAAAAATGTAGTTTTACTAATCTGCTTTTATTTTCTGATTGTAGATTTTTAAAAAATTTTTTGTCTGTAGATGACTTTGGTGGCGGCCATCTTCCCCGTACCTGCAGTTAACAGCGTTTAGAGACATGCTTTACAGCCAACTTCATGGGCCATAGACACAATGGGCAGTAGATGATATGAGAAACTGTTGTGGGCATGCTCTGTGGCCTGTATAGAGGTCATTGCGCAGGGAAGGGAAGGAGGTGAGCTGTGTGCATCACTTACTGTAAAACGTGAATCCTGTGTTATCTCTATCATTATAATTCTGCCGGACGATAGTGAGATGACTGCTGAAAAGTTTTCTCTACAGAACAGGAAGTGACAGACTCTTATTAGGCTATGTGGTCAGAGTAAAAGCTGCCAGATTCTGGGATTTTTTATTATTATTGATAGCGATGACAAAAAATTGCCCGCCAAAAAATTCACCAAAAATTCTTAAAAAAATGTTTAACATAAAACCGTAATTTATACAACAGGTCATTATCTGGTGACGCATTCACTTTAAGCTGATCTGACAGCAAACCATTTATTTTAATGTAATAGGTTTCTTTAATGTATAGGGCTGTCAGCTTGGATCCTAGTCTCGTAAATATCATCCCACACAGAACCAAAAATGAAGACGAAAGAGTAGCCTCCATGCACGTCCCGCAGGCTCCAACCAGGCACAGCAACCCGGCGGTTTCAGATTATCATCTTTAATGGTTGGTTAGCAATGAACCGAAATACTAAAAATGATATCCCGCGAGATTCCTCTGATTCAAGAAACTTGCTCCAAAAACAAAGTCTAGGAAAACAAAATGTCTTGCCAGAAGTCATTACTACTCGGTGTACAGTAGTGAGCTGTGAGGATGTGTTATTTCAGCCTGCATGCAAATATGTCAATTAAACGGGAGGTGGAGGAATTCTAGTGCTTTAATTCTGTGTATCTGTCTTTTGTCTCCTCTAGATAAATACTGGGACTATGTCCAGCTACCTAATTCCAAGGGAGCAGGAGAGCACCAAGATGTCTGTCCCAAGGTGGTCCCTACATATAGGTTACATTCCATATGTTATACATGTTACCCTCAGTGGTTAGCAATGTAATATGTAGAGTCGGTATGTTCTACTCTGATTTGTAACGGGTTTCCTCTGAGTCCTGCAAATTCTTTACATGCTGCAAAAACACGCTAAGGCCTCATGAATCCAGCAGGACCATCTACATGAGGCTATGTGGAGTCCCCGTTGCTAACTACTGTGTGTCTATAGCTATAGGTGCCATATTTTGGTTAGAGATGAGCGAGCCTACTCGGTAAGGCAGTTACTCGAGCGAGCATCGCTCTTCTCGAGTAACTGCTTGGTGATCCGAGCAGGCTCGGGTGGGCTGCGAGGGTGAGCGGAGCAGGAGGAAGAGTGAGAGAGATCTCTCTCTCTCTTCCCCCTGCTCCCCCCCTACCCCCGCAGCCCACCCGAGCCTGCGCGGATCACTAAGCAGTTACTCGAGAGGAGCGATGCTCGCTCGAGTAACTGCCTTACCGAGTAGGCTCGCTCGCTCAAGACCCAAGCATTAAAGGGATACTGTCAGCTCGGACAATGCTGTCCAAACTGCCGGCAGCAAGTCACAAAGCAGGAGCAGCTTGATATATAGTTTTATGGGCAAAGATTCAGTGTAACTTGTGTTTTATTACTTTCTATCTCTTCTCATTCTGAGCTGAGCTGTCCAGTGGGCGGAGCTATGAGTGATTGACAGTTACCTCTATATGTACAGTCCTACACAGATAGCTGTCAATCACTCATAGCTCCGCCCACTGGACTGTTCAGCTCAGAATGAGCAGAGATATAAAGTAATAAAACACAAGTTACACTGAATCTTTTACCATCAGATTATATATCAAACTGCTCAGCTCCTCCTGCTCGATTACATGCTGACAGTATGTTCCAGCTGACAGATAAGTGCCATAATATTATACTTGTCTTTGTGAGGTCTTGGGTTGATGAAATGATTTTTGGCTTTCTACAAAACTGAGCTTAGTGTATGTGGATTGATGCTAAGGCATTCCCCGATCAGTGCTATGCAATGTATTTGCGCTTTGTAAGTAATTATTATATATATATAATATATTTTTATATTTTATCTATATCTTGCTGTGAGGCTAAATAAATAAAAAAAACAACAACTCTTGTGCTGTTGTCTATTTTTATGTTTGCGGTGTTCTTGAACGTCGTCTGTTTTTTTTGATCGTTCCAGTAAATGCACATTAAAATATACAAAAAGGGATGATGTCTATGCAAAGACTGATATGCAAACATGCTCTGAAATTGTATCAACAGTGACATTTCTTTGGCCAGTATGACCATGACACCAGAGTACAGTGATCCTCGCATACGTCTAAGGGCTGAAGAACAGGCCCAGGGGTGTAATTATAAACTTCAAAGCCCAGTGGCAAAATGTGAGGTTGCAGCCCCCAGGTTTGCTATGGATAATGTCAAAATGTGACATTAGATTAGGCAGACATACTTGGATTAAGTTCATTGTAAAAGATGGTAAGTTAAGTAATTCTTGGGATGAGTTGCAGCCTAGCAGAGATGCATATGAGAAGGGAGCAGCCAGAAGTTAGCATTTTAACCCCCAGGGAACTAATTAGTGTTTTCAGATTTTTTTCGTGGTTTTACAAACACCAGATTTAGACAGGAGTTAAAATAATAGCCCCTGCCCTGGTACCAGGATCAGTGTAAGAGGTTCCCCATGCAAAAGCTCAGTGTGCAATACATAAATTAAAGTCTGCCCAGCAATAATTACAATTATATGCCATTCCAGGATTCAGTGGGCCGTGCTGCGGTCCAGACTGTACTGTGGTAATTAGACGATCTCTATCTCATATCTATCTCATATCTATCTATCTATTTATCTATCTATCTATCTCATATCTATCTAATATCTATCTATCTATCTATCTATCTATCTATCGCATATCTATCTCAAATCTATCTATCGCATATCTATCTATCTGTCTATATGTATCTATCTCATATCTATTTATCTATCTCTATCTCATATCTATTTATCTATCTCTATCTCATAACTATTTATTTCTCTATCTATCTATCTATCAATCATCTATCTATCTCATATCTATCTATCAATCATCTATCTATCTCATATCTATCTATCTATCTATCTATCTATCTATCTATCATCTATCTATCTATCTATCTCATATCTATCTATCTCATATCTATCTATCTATCTATCTATCTCATATCTATCTATCTATCTATCTATCTATCTATCTATCCATCTATCTATCTCATATCTATCTCTCTCATATCTATTTATCTATCTCTATCTCATAACTATTTATTTCTCTATCTATCTATCTCATATTTATCTGTCTATATGTATCTATCCATCTATCTAATATCTATCTATCTTATATCTATCTATCTCATATCTATCTATCTGTCTATATCTATCTCATATGTATCTCTCTATCTCATATCTGTCTTATGTTTCGCTTTTCTATCTATCTCATATGTATGTGTTAATCTCATCTCATATCTATGTATCAATCTCATCTCATATCTATGTATCAATCTCATCTCATATCTATGTATCAATCTCATCTATCTATCTATCTCATATCTTTCTCTCTATCTATCTATCTATCTCATATCTCTCTCTCTATCTATCTATCTATCTCATATCTCTCTATCTCTCTATTTATTTATCTATGTTCCTTCTCTCATAACATTCTATCAGCTTTATTGGCAGACCCAGGCAGACCCCACGTATAGGCACACATCTGGGGTAGGGAATACAGAAATCCATGGCATATCACCCTCTTCTCAGTCTATGGCAGATACTAAAATATTATGCAGTTGTGGCCGCTGTGTGTTTTTCTTACCGCTAGCGGGATGTAGCTTTTCTTTTTGTTCTCTTCAGTGGAGCCAAAGTCGGATCAAAGATCAGAGGGTCTCCTGAACAGGGTGTTCCTCACTGCTGAGTATCTGGGGCATCACAGTAAGAATTGGACCTCATCCTCCATGACATTGTGGTTGCACTGTTGGCACAGTCCGCTCTCCCGGAGCTTGTAGTTCGGTTTGTGACACTCTGATTCAACGGCCAAGCTGTGGGTGCTCAGTCTATAACGGCTCGGGATCTGTCGCTCTTTGGAGTTTGGTAGTATGGGGCCAGTTTGTAGACCCCCTCTGTCAGCTCTTTTTGTACATATATGGTACTTCAGTGCATGCCACTGGTATAAAGTATATTTCTTCTCTCCACCACGTCTCCAAGCTATATGGTCTATGACAGCTGTGCCTGTTCACCTTACACTCCTCGATATCTTTGTCTCCCCAAAGAGTTATTACCCTTTTACATGGGACAACTATCGGGTGCGCGAGCGCCCAACAGCCGTCCACAGGAGCGATCATCACTAGTGGATGGAGGTGGAGAGGCTGGGGATTGTTCTGGCCCACCTCCATTCACAGTAAACAGGCAGTCCTTCATAGATTAACGACTGCCTGTTTGCACAGGCCGACCATTGTTTGATTTTTATCCCTGCACGATCTGAACACATTATAGTTCGTAATTTAGATCGAGCAGGTATTTACGCCAAAGAATTATCTACAGATTCCCGCGATCCAGTGAGAATCTGATGGATGATTGATCAATGTAGACAGGGCCCTTACATGCTTGGTAAAGTGAGCAGGAAATCACCTGATCCCACACCTGTTGGTTAGCTAATCTTAGATCCAAGCACTTCCATTCATTTGTACTGTACTACATAATCCTACTTTGTACTACAGTGCGTGTGATATGTGCCATTCTTGCTCTTTGCTTAGAGAAGGATGCTGGTTTCATCTTGTGAAACTCTAATCATCTAAGTAAAAACACATTTATTGGGGCTGCCTCACATGGGCAGATTGGCGCTATGTACAATGGAAGCCATCTGTGGGGCATCCGCACTGAAATGGAGCATGCTGCGATTTGTTTTCTGGACCAAAACGTCTGCAAAATGAATCTGCATGCTTTAATTCCAGTGCGAACGCCCATGTTTCTCTAAGGGAGTCTTGATCTGCGGATCCCGCAATTCCATTCTGCCCGTGGACATTGGGCCTTAATGTATGTCTATACACACTGTATATACTTACATTCACAACTGGATTAATCCAGGGGATGCTTAGCGGAGCTGAGAAAGGCACCAGCCACTGAACCTCCCACCCCCCCAAAAAATGTATTCTAAAAACATTTTTTAGTGCAGCATCACATGAAGCGGTGTTGATTCGATATGAAGGTAGCCAATAAGACATGCTATAGTATTTTATGTAAAGAAAGCACGCAAAGCTCTTTAAAGTGTGTTGTACATCATCCTGCTGTACATACCCGGGTTTCCCAAAAATAAGCCCTAGCTACATTACATTTAAAAAAAAGAATACATTAACTAGCAGTCTTGATGCAGCTCCCTCCCACTACTCTCCGACGCGTTTCTTGCAATCCTTGGTCGCCCACAGAAGATCACTGTGATTGGATCATCGAGCGCTGCATTGATGGGCAGAGCAGCGGTCAAAGAGCCACCGCATCGTGGAGGCGGGATTTATGAATTGGATGATCAATGCTGTGGCTCAGCCAATTCATAAATCCCACCTCCACAGCGCGATGTCTGTGATTAGTTCTTCAACTGCTGCTCAGCCAATCAATGCAGCGCTTGATGAACCAATCACAGCCATTGCATTGGTTCATCAAACGTTGCATTGATTGGCTGAGCAGCACTCGAGAACCAACCAGAGCCAATGCTTTCTGGAGGCGGGATTTATGAATCCTGTAACCAGGAAATGATCTTCTGTGGGCGTCCGAGGACTGCAAGAATTGCGTAGGTGCTCCGGAGAGCAGCGGGAGGGACCTGGACCGAGCCTGCTAGGTAAGTATAATAAGACATTCCCTGAAAATAAGACCTAGCACCTCTTTTGGGCAACAATTAACATAGGACAGGGTCTTATTTTGGGGGAAACATAAAGTGTATACATGTACACACATACGGTAGAAGCACTATTAACAGCACTTTAGCGACCTACTATACTTGAAACGGCCAATGTTTGCACAAAAATAAAAAAGAGCACTATATTACAATTGCATCCTATCTATCTATTTATCTCATATCTATCTATCTAATATCTTTCTATCTCATATCTATCTATTTATCTAATATCTATCTATCTATCTATCTCATATCTCTCTCATATCTCTCTCATATCTATCTATCTACCTATCTATCTCATATCTATCAATCTCATATCTATCTATCTATCTATCTATCTATCTATCTATCTATCTATCTATCTATCTATCTATCTATCTATCTATCTATCTATCTATCTATCTATCTATCTATCATAAATCCTATTGGGCCTGAGGCTAGAACCCACCACCTGTCCAAACTCTATTACCCATCTGGGATCTTTGTGGTGGAAGCAGTTGAGACCTGCTGCTCCAGGGAAGGATTCATGGTGCTTTTGGGCACTGAGCCAGAATATGCAACAGAGAGGAAATAATTAATTAAGGACACGCAAAGGCTGCAATAGATTCTATCCCTTGTGATAAGGTGGAGAGGTAGAAGGTTTAGAGACAGCTGAGAATTGGATAGAAGACATGCCAGTAAACACTGGGAATCCCACCAAGAGCCATCTAGAGGGTTCATAAACCACTGGGGGAAAATGGCCCATTAGACAGTCTATTAAGCGGACATTAGGTGTGAGATCATTACCATGGTTTTTGAGGGAGGGGATTCTGCATGCAGGACATTAACAATGTAATAGCTACATTTACCACTTATTGCGATGTGATAAAACACCTCTACGTGTTAAAGTGGTTTCAATCAGAAAGCGGCCGGGTATAGAGATCCAGCATAGGAACACACACAGTCAGCAAGACCGAGTGAAAGTGTGGCAGCGACGACCAGGGAGCAGATTGTGTGTACCAAGGGAGTGTTAAGAGGCTTCCAGGAACTGGTAATAAGTGTTTTGTCTTCACCAACTATTTATTAGTTGCTGCAGGCTGTGCAGCCCTTACCTGCGTGTAATAAGCGCAGCACACTAAATCTGGGGATTCAGGCCATAAACAGCTTTTAAGCACTCTCTTGAGCCAAAATGTAGATCAAGGGCACAAAGAACCTGTGATATTGTCAAAATAACCTCAAGACGCGTCCTAACATAATGCAGCGACCCTATGTGACTCTGCAGACAAGTACTGCCTGGCAGATGAGGTATCCTTCTTGCTCCATCCTTGTTTCCCCCAATGTCTGCAGTCAGGACACCCCCTATACATTAGATGGTGACGTGCTCCTGCACATGAATATCACATCCACAGGTGCTCGATGGACATTAAGGGCTCCTATAGAAGTGTTCATATGCGCAGAATCTGAAGCACAAAACAACGCGCACCTAAAAAAGATAGGACATGGGTGTGCGTTCTGCCGGAGTTTCCATTGACTTCTATGGGAGGAGTTAATGGAAACTCCTGCACAGGGAATAGCTTCCCCGCTGCTTACAGCAGGGCATTTAAAAGGTGCTCCTGGCCAGAAGCCCCTTTTAAATGTCCCGCTGTTAACCCCTTAGTTCCCGCGGGGATGAGGGGACACCCCGAGGGTTCCGTTAATCTCAGTGAGGAGTCCCCTCATTACTGAACATTGTGACAACACTGTCACAGTGTTCAGTGATGAAGGGACTGCAGCGGGGATGAAAGAATCCCCTGCCACAGCTGTGGCAGAAGAGCGCGATGCTGTCCCATTGCTTTCAATGGGATGAAGGCAACCCCTGCAGGGATTTTCGGGGAAGAGCTTGAAATAAAAGTATATATTAAAATATAATATAAAAAAAAATAATAATACCTCACTTCTCCGTCACTGTCCAGCTCCGGCGCATCTTCTCCCTCTTCTCCCCTCTACTGTTCTAAAGCATTTTCTTCTGGCCTGGGATTTAAAAATCCCCGCCTACTGAAATGGCTGCCTCTAATTGGCTGAGCGCTGCCTCTGATTGGTCACAGCGGTGGATATATATATATAAAAAAAAATTTTTTCCAAACAGCTAGGGCTTATTTTCAGGGAAGGGCCTATATTTTAAACCCTTCTCCGAAAATCCCTGCGGGGGTTGACTTTATCCCATTGCTTTAATCCATTGCAGCTGCTCCAGTGAACGAGCAAAGTCTCATGCGCTGCGCCTATGAAACTTTGCCTGTTTGTTTTGTGCTTATGCGTAGATCGCATTTTTTTCACACACATAGGCGCCAATGGAATACTGGAACACTGTGTGCAATGCTGGGCACCCCACTTTAAAAAAGACACAGACAAACTGGAGCAAGTTCAGAGAAGAGTTACCAAGATGGTGAGCGGTCTGCAAATCATGTCCTATGAGGAACGGATAAAGGATCTGGGAATGTTTAGCTTGCAAAAAAGAAGGCTGAGAGGAGACTTAACCCTTTCCAAACCACTGTCTGACGTCTGAAGACATTCTGATTGAAGCCTGTACAGCTTTGATGTCAGAAGACGTCCGGCAGGGTATTCTTACTGTATATTACTGGCCACTCTGTTGTCGGGGGGCCTCTCTAGTATGTCCCATACTGCAGTACTGGCTCTAGCCAGCAGATGGCGCCATTGTATAATGGCAGAAAGAGCAAGCCCCCTAGGAAACCCTGAATTCAAAATTGGATTGCAAAGGGTTAATAGGTGTCTACAAATATCTGAGGGGCTGTCACAGTGCAGAGGGATCAGCCCTGTTCTCATTTGCACAAGGAAAGACTAGAAGCAATGGTATGAAACTGAAAGGGAGGAGACACAGATTAGATATTAAACTGTGAGGGTGATCAATGAGTGGAACAGGTTACCAGTGGAGGTCGTGAGCTCTCCTTCAATGGAAGTCTTCAAACAAAGACTGGACAAATATCTGTCTGGGATGATTTAGTGAATCCTGCACTGAGCAGGGGGTTTGACCCGATGACCCTGGAGGTCCCTTCCAACTCTACCATTCTATGATTCTATGACGTTTTCCCGCATGGCATCGCGATGTGATGCTATGCGAGAAACACATAGCAGTATGTTCTCTTTTCCTGCAAGATCACCCATTGATTGCCGGCCCCATTGAAAGCAATGGCAGAACTGCACAATCCTCTGTGACAGCAGCAGCAGGGGAATCTTTCACACAAGGGGGTTGAAGGGATTCCCCGTGGGGATGAAGGAATCTCCCACCGCTGATGTCACAGAGGATCACGGAGTTCTCCCATTGCTTTCAATGGTGCCGGCGCTGCTGCCACATAATTGAAAGCAATGGGAAAAAGGGATTCCCCCTTGTGATACGATGCTGTTTTCACATGAAAACGCCTTGCATCCACGGGGCTTTCACATGGTGGAATGTTCGATATTGGCCCAATATTGCCCTTGACCGTGTGAAACTAGCCTCAGGGTCTCAGGTAGGCAAGACTGTTCATCTAACCACAACACAACTCTCATCATTTGCATAGCTGCCTGAGATGTAACTGCAGGCCGAGTTTTGCAGCAAAAGCACAACTCCTTCTAGGGGCAGGATTTTTTTTGACAAAGTGTGTCTCCTTACCAACAGACTACAAACAAACCTTGTGTAGTCTGATCCTGCAGTCACCTTCGTCCATCTGTTTCCTACTTCTTGCTAACCTACCAAATTAATAAGAATTTGGGAACAGAAGGAGTGTAGTAAGAGTGCTAGCAGATTGTCATCCACCTTCTATTAAACTGTGTGACACAAACTGCTACCCCAGATAAGATTGACATGCAGAAATACAGGCTACACCTATGTATCTGACATAATATATAGCTACACTGTGATATATTCCACCAAATATGGATACATAGTTACCATTACATCAACTACCCTGGTAAAACAATAAGAAAATATTAAGGGGTGAACGCTACAGCCTATAGCTATAACCAATTACATAAGAAACAGTGACCGCATCATCAGCTACATCATCGAAAAGAGTAACTCTCCAGATATTGGAGGAGTGACATATCGAAGGATCTGAGGACACAAGTGGTCACTGAAACCTCTGATGAGCGGCCTGACAATGATGAGGAAACTCTAGTAATCCTCGTAACTAGACCTTAATCCAATGAAGAGTTATGCTGGAATTATGCACTATTAAATACCAAATTATGGTTTGTTGAGGTTGTGATAATTTGTCTTCAGCGCCATGTGCCGTGCCTGTAGTTAGCCCGCCCTTAATCAAGCACAGGCTGAATGGAGCTTAACTACTCTGTGATGCATAAACAGCTATGAATGGATGCAAGAGACCTGTTTAATCATGCGGGTTTACTAATACCCTTGGATAAAATTTAGACATGTAATTAGAAATGGAGTATTAAAAAAAAAATATGAAGAACGCCACCGCAGCAATCTTTGCCCGTTCTAAAGGGGACCTGTCATCAAGTTCACACTGCCAATACTACGGCGTGCCATGAAATCCAGGCTCCTCCATTACAAACAGCTAGACTCGGAGGCATTGGGCAGTGAAGGAGAGTTGTTAAAGGGAATGTGTCATCAGAAAATTACATAGGGCTTGAATCAAGTTGTTTTTTTTTTGGGTGAAACATTTTTTAAGCACTTCTGGTGATTTTTTAAAATAATTTTTTTTCTATGGCTATATAAAAAAAAACTTCTTGCAGTTCCACTCTGACCACTGAGCCACATAATAGCCTGACACTTCTCAGCAGTCATCGCATTATCATCACAGACAGGATTCCAGTGAGAGGGACCGCCTATATATGCAGTAGACAACACAACATCTACCATTTACAATAGGTGATGGTCACAGCTCACCTCCTCCCCCTCTCTGCATTACAACCTCTATATGGGTCACAGAGCAGCAACACTCTGCCATGAAAATCTCCAGACTACTGATTCCTATATTCCTAAAGCATGTCTATAAATGCTGTTAACAGCAGCTCGGTCAAGATGGCGGACCACGTAATCATCTACAGAATGTACAATCAAAAAAATTCTGCAATCAGAAAATAAAAAGATAGAGAAAATATTTGTAATTAGTAAAAAAAATATAGGTGATGCATTTCCTTTAACCATCGCATAACCAAGGGTCATTTATGCATCTTTTCATCGGCCAATATCGTTTAAGTTTTGCATGCCTAAACTATTTTACAATGAATCGCCTCATTTGTTACATAAATGGGATATGTTTTAATTAAACATAATTAAAATGGTCTAAAATATGCAGAAAAATGTAAACTTTCAATACCTAAACAGTCATATCTTCCAGAGAATCATAAAAAAGCAATAACATTACCAGAATCACACGGAGTAAGGAAATTAAAGGGACTGTTCTGTTATAAACTATTGAAGGCCTATACTGATCAACAGTAGATCAGCGGGAGTCATCTGCCCAGAACCCCCACTGATCAGCTGTTTTCTGGGCCGGTGCACTCATGCACTGAGTTAATATCTGTAGGAAGTAGACAGCTCTATTCGCACTGCAGTGGCCAGGCTTGGTATTGCAGGCAAAGTTCCCATTACAGAGAAAGGAAATCATGTGTGTAATACCACACACTTGGGCCATTGCAGTGAAAACAGAATTCTCTGCTTCCTCTAGAAATCAGCACCGTGCATGAGCACACCGGTCCAGCGAAAAGCTGATCGGTAAGGTTTCCTGGACAGTGGATTCCGACTGATCTACTAGTGATGGTTTATCCTAAACATAGGCAATCAATAGTATACAACCCCTTTGAACATCAAATCTATCCTTTTGTGGCAATGATAGTCCTATACAGTCCACAGTGCAGACTAAGGAAATCCAACATCTGACCCTTCTAAGCCCTGCATCTACACGACTGCAGATCCTACCACAGGGCAGCTGCCCTGAAAATGGTAACCCTGCCCAGATTCTGATCCTTCGGATAAATAAATACATCTTATTGTAGCTCTGAGGTAAGTGGGTACCAGAGCTGGTGGAAGAAGCCAGTAACAGAGCACAAAACGGATCACAGATAAGCCAACAACCTACCCTTAATATTGTGAGCATCGTGATGGGTTAAATCATGATGATCACACAGGTCACAATGGAATCGTTAGGTCCTGAGGAGCACCCCTGCACAGAAGCAGGCCATGTGGTAGTGTACTAAGACATGCTGCTCATACTGCCAGATGATTTGAACTCGTGTGACATGTGGGGCAGAGCAGAAATGCAGTCCTAAGCTCTCGTTCACGACCTGAAGATTTCGAGTTCAATCCCCGCATGGTTCAGGCAGCTGCCATAAGTTTGACACAGCCTTCTATCCTTCCGAGGTTGGTAAGACTAGTACCCAGCTTGTTGGGGGATAATAAGTAAAATTACCTGAAAGCGCTGCGGAATAAGTTGGCGCTATACAAATAACTAGATTTACTTAATTTATTTTTTCTTTAACTGCAGCATTCAGGCATCTGCTCTAGCAATATTAACCCCTTAGTGACCACCTATACGTATTTTCACATCCTGGGTGTCTGGGCTTTATCTTACAAGGCTGTGAAAACACGTCAGCCCTGTAGAAAAAGTTTTGGGGTCTGGGAGTGTGACAGCTTCCTGCTACTGGAGGTAGCCGGCTGTCGTCTTATGCGGTCCTGTCATTGAGTCATGAAACTTTTTACCTAAAGCCTCCAGTGTTGTCCCCCAATGATGTCTTCCTCCACGTACCCTCCCTGGCCTGAGCATGCGCCCACCGGCAAAAAGGCAGCCTCATGCGCAGAAGCTGGGGTGGAGCCCGGGAAATTTTAAATCTATTAGCTCCTGTCTTCCAAAGGTAGCCGAGAGCTTGGAGCAGTGACCGGAGCTCCTGGTGAACTGTTGAACTGTCCCCAGGCACGTGGTCGCCATTATCTAAATTTTCATGTGCACTATAGAAAAAAAAAACTGTTTCAAAATGCCATATTTGCAAATATATGAAATTTTATTTTTTCTCATCTAAATTGCATTAATTCCTGAAAAAAAAACGGTGGGGTCAAAATACTCCTGACACCCCAATTTTTAAAATGTGTTCTTTTGTGGGGGTATCTATTATTGTGACACATACAAGCCTTTGCAATCTTACCTTGGTGTAGGAAAACAAAATGCGCTTCAAAATGTTAATAATTAATGTTAAAGTTGTACGTCTCCTAAATTGCTTAAAAAAACCCAAAGTTATTCAAATGTGCTTCCAGAATAAAGTAAACAGATGGAAATACATATCTCATCAAACATTTGTACAGTATGTTTGCACATAATTGACACATTGCAGTTGAAAATGTGAAAAAATTATTATTTTTTCAAAAATCTCCCAATCTTTTGGCTTTTAATAAATATACACAAATTCTACTTTTACCACCTAAATGAAGTACAACATGTGGCGAAAAAACAATGTCAGAATCACTGGGATTTGCAAAACCTTTACGGAGTTATGCTATGTTAAAGTGACACATGTCAGATTTCCAAAATATGGCCTGGTCATTAAGGCTTGGTCACTAAAGGGTTAAGAGTTAGACTGGCTTTGTTATTTGCGTAGGGCCTCATCAGACACCTGTATTTCCATCTGTATTTCCTAACTACACCCAGGCGTCTGATAGTTGGATTGTTTTATTGTACTTTCTATTGTTATAATATGTACACTGTTCTCTATATGCATCACACGCTTTCTAAATAAAGTTTAATTGGTTAATTAAACAAAAAGGCAGACTGGCGACAAGTTGGGGTTTAAGCTGTTATGCTAATTGTATAATAGTGTCGTTAAGTAAAATGAGTTTTTCTGGATAAATGTCCGTATTTATTGCACATATAGACAAACATGTTTTCATGTACTGTAAGATATGGTGAGTCAGGAGGCTTCACACGAGTGTATGTGTATTTGCGCACGCCTGAGCGCTGCGTTTCTGCAGATTGGACGTTGATTTTTTTTGCGTGCGAATCAGCGTATTTTCTGTACTTTTCGCGCCCACATGGCATGCGCATTTTCGAGCAGGGAACAAAAACACTGATTGAAATTGCTAACTCTAGATGGAAACAGTGGTGTTTCACACATCTCCTTGTGTATTGTGTGCATCTTACCACCCCCATTGACTTCTTTGTGGACCTTTGGTGCGCAAATACGTAGAAAAATAGATCATGTTCTATTTTTATCTCCAGGACTGAAATGCGCAAAATACAAAAATGTGAACAAATCCACTGAAAGCAATGTTTTTTTTTCTCTGCGTACTGCCTGCGCAAATTTGCCTGCGTGAAGCCGGCCCTACCAGTATGTAGGTGGTGGGACCAGGTACACCTATTACTTTGGTGCTCAGGAGCTTCAGGGTATTCCTCCTCTTTCTTGAAATTAATAGCTATTGGGAGCACCATGAGTACAATGGTTTAACCTTTTAATTACCCGTCTATGCTATGTTGGTCATGGATGCATCTAGCCTCCTGAATCTAAGACGATCTGACATCATAGTGGGCATTTCCTTTCTTCTGGCAACATAAGGAACTGATGGGTGATGGGGATGACCAACCATGTTATGTACACAATGCTGCCACAATCTGAACGATTACACTGTGCAACACAATGTTTGTAACCGATAATAATAATAATCTTTATTTGTATAACACCAATGTTAGGTTGTGCTGCTGGGACCTGTAGTACTATGGTTTCTAGGAGCACATTTCCACAGGTGTGGCATGATTGTGCTGGCTGGGAGTGATCTCCCGCTAGCCAATCCCCGGGGTCTTTGCTCACATATATACCCAGCTCCTGTCAGTGTCTGTTTGGTGTCTAGGGTGAGCAGTCATGTTTCCTTCTGTGTTGCAGCTTGCTGTGGGACTTGTGTCATGTTGTCTGTTCTGAACAGCTTGCGGTGTGACTTGTGTCCTTGTTGCAGCTTGCTGTGTGAACTGTGTCTAGTGCTGCTGGATCATGTGTCTTGTTGAAGTAGGGACCGCAAGACACAAGGACCCTTGATCATGGGGCTTGTGGCTTAAGTTCATTGGCCAATGTACAAACTAATCCCTCATATTTTTATAACAGCAATTCCAACTGCTTTAGCGTGCGGGGATGTTTGGTGAGTGTGTTGGTCGTTTGTCCTATGTTATGGCTGTCAGTGAGTCCAGTCTGCAGTATGTAGTTCTCTGTCCAGTTGGTGTTTCCGCCAGCACGTCCAGTCTGAATTCCATTTTAGGCTCTCTTGTTTGTGTTATCCCCGCTTTTTGGGGGCACGTTCATGTGGGTCTTGTGCTTATTTGCCCACACGAACGTAAAAGCCAACTTATTCCACAGCGCTTAAGCAGATAGGCGGATTATAGTAACTTTAGTGTGCTGAATTCAAATATGATATCTATTTTTTCTGCCACGTCAGGTTTTCCAATTATGGGGAATAATGTGATCCAATTGCCGTTGAATTGAATTTTTTGGAACTATGCCTTTACAATGAATCCCGTCGGCTCACCAATAACCTTGCTTAATAAAAAGAATAACAAAAGTGATTGCGCAACTATTTTGCAATCACTGTTACACACCGCGTGCTGACTGAACACTACTGGGTAGGTTTATGTAACATATATGGTATGTTTCCACATGGCGGATCATCCACCAGTAAGTTGTAATTAATAAACTGTGTTTTTACAGGTAATTGGTTAGACTAAATAAAAGAATCAACATCATAAAACAAAAATACGTGTTTGGCATCGCTGCGTCCGTAAAAGTCTGACCTATCAATGTAACACATTATTTACCCGTTGTCCGAAAAAAAAAATTAAGAACGGCAGAAATGCGCTTTATCGGTCATTCTCTCTCCAAGAAAAATTGCAATTAAAAAAAGCGATCACAAAATCGTATGTATTCCAAAATCGTACTAACACAAACTACAGGTCTTCCTGCAAGAAATGAGCCCTGCACAACTATGTGGACGGAAAAATAAAAAAGCTATTCCGCGCAGAAGATGGCGGCAGAAAATAATTAAAAAAAAATTAAATGTCTTTGAAAAAAAATAATAGTATTACAGCAAAAAAAAAAACAAAAGCACCTTTTAAATGTCCCGCTGTTAACTCCTTCGTCCCCGTGGAAATGAGGGGACTTACGGAGGGTTCTGTTATTCCCGGCGGGCAGTCCCCTCATCACTGAACACTGTGACAGCACTGTCACAGTGTTCAGTGATGATGGGACTGCAGCGGGGACAAAATAATCCCTGCCACATCTTAGCACTGCCTCTGATTGGTCACAGCGTTCAGCCAATCAGAGGCAGCGCTTACTGGAGGTGTGGATTTTTCAATACCCGGCCACCAGAGTACAGAAGACTGCCAGGGACAGGCAGAAGAGCCGGACAGCGCTTCTAGGTGAGTTAATGTTTTTTTTTCTACAGCTAGGGATGATTTCCAGAGAAGGTCTTATATTTCAAGCCCACCCACCCCCATGAAAATCATCGCTGCAGGGGTTGCCTTCATCCCATTACCCTCAATGGGGTGGCAGCAGTGCTGGCCCCATTGAAAGCAATGGGATGGCATCACGGTCCTCTGCCACAGCTGAGATAGGGGATTCTTTCGTCCCCATTGCAGTCCCCTCATCATTGAACACTGTGACAGTGCTGTCACAGTGTTCAGTGATGAGGGGACCTTCGTGGAGCAGCTGCTCCAGCGAACGGGCAGAGTTTCATGCGCAAACTTTGCCCGTTCACACATTTTCCGCTCATGCAAGCAGCGGGTTTATTTTTCACGCACATAGGCGTACTAAAAAACATGCTTCTGTGAATGAGGCCTCACTTTCGGTTATGAAAATTTAAAAAAAAATTGTTGCACAGCGTTATTATTCAGTCTAAAGAAATGCACAATAAATTAGTTGTGTTTCTGCATACATAAAAACTAAACGACAAATCGGCCCGTGTAAACAGGCAGTCTCTCATATATGAACAACTGCCTGTTTACTGTGAATGAAGGCGGAAGAGAACGATCTCCAGACGCTCCTCCTCCATTTACTAGCAACGATTGTTCCAGTGTAAGAACGCACTAATGCTGTCTATGTAACTCAAGCCTCATGTCCACGGGTAGATTTGATTGGCGGAATCCGCACGGCTCACCTGCATGGAAGATCCGCAATTCAAAGTGCTCATAGGGAAGCATTGGCATCCGCAACTGAATTTAAGCATGCGGATGTGACTTGCAGATAGTTTTACGCGGAAGACAAATCGCAGCATGGTCCATTTTAGTGCGGATTCCACACGGAAGGGCTCAATAGAAATCAATGGGTGTGGACGATCTGCAGTGCATCCACAAATACAACAGCGGATGCACTGCAGACTTGAAGGTTAAAATCAATTAGGGAGGTGGGGAAAAGGCTGTGAGGTGGGGTTGCAGATTTTTTCCATGTACATCCGCGATCTCCCACAAATGGTTTCCACAGGTCTCCCGCTGCGGAAATCCACGTGCGAAATCCAATCTGCCGGTGGACATGAGGCCTAAAGGCGAGCTCCCTCCATGTTTTTCAGTTTTGCACTCCTTCTTTCAGTCGTGTGATATCCATGCCAGTATCAGCTTTGACAGTATCAGCCATCGTGTCCTTTGGCGGTCAGGCCTTCTTTTACCGCTGATCTATCCATTGTAGATTTTTCTAGTGACTCTGCTCGCATTACATGGCCAAAATACGTGAGCCTAAGATACCCCTACCAATTTTCTATGGTACAAACCCCAACCCCTTCCACAAATCCATTGCACACTCTCTGCTAGCTGGAGATTCGGCTGTTGAGTAATAGAGTACATTTATGAAAGCAGACGAGGCGATATTCCTAGCCATCAATCATATGTCATTCTTCTCAAGCAAATTTCCTGAAATCTGACTTACTATCTACATAACATTAGTTAAAATAAAACAACTATTGAGATATGCATGACATGAGATCATGATTATATAACCAGAAGTCACTTCCCAACCTAAAATAATATCGGTGGACACCCAGTCTGTATAACAGAAGAGTATTTTTGAAAACCTGGGTATAAGCAAAAGGGCAAAAAACACATATATATGTAATAAATATACCCTTTAAAAAAAGTTTTAGGTCACACTTTTCACCCCCATTCTAAATGTAATCCTTCTGCGCTGTGCAATATCCTTAAAATACATATTCTGGGGCATATATGCCATAGCAGATGTTTAATATCTTTAAAAAAAAAAATCCTATTTTATATACAAAATGAAGTGACAAGGAGGCACATACAGCATAAGAGACATTCCAATCCAATCCCTCCATCTGTCATCTCACCCTCAACTGTGGGGAAATTAAATGAATCCACATAATGGAAGATTTTCTTCATCACAGCTTACAAGATCTAGCCTGGAAACAAATTAAAATATTCTAGCGTAATTACATTTTTCCCTTTGGTCTGGGTGCTTGTGAGTGAGAGCTTCTGACACATCAGGTATATGGTAGATAATTCCGGTATTTCCATGAGGAATGGAAGATATCATTAAAAATGGTTCATAGGTTCTTAAGCTGCATCTATAGTTATACAGACAATGCAGGGAGGACTGGGACATTTAATCTACAGGCAAATAAGGAGAAGTGATGAAAAGGTTTGCAGTATACATATGGAGCTTTCTACAGACATTAGACTAAATACAGGGAAAGGAAGAATACCGAGAAGGTAGTCTGACTGCAGCCACATTTCTGGACGAAATGACTTTAACAGACACCAGAAGTGAAGTCAGTCGGTCTAGTTGGGTATATTTTTTTGGACGGTCATCAAGTAGGCTTTTTCGTCCACGTGGTTGCCAGACATTTACAAACTATTGTCACGCAAACCCTAAATACAACTATTTTTAATGAGTAGGTGAAGATGTTCAAAGAGCTGAATGTCTAATGTACCTGTCGTCTCAGAAATAAAATGTATTAGACACCGGCCCTTTAACAACACAGATTCCCTGTATGGATATTAGAGCCGTGACCATAAAATCACGTGACCAGTTTCCGTGGATCAGTTTCAGTGTTGATCCACATTAGAATCCAGCAATCTGAGCGACTTTCAATGAAGCCTGGTCATCGGTGCTAGACTAACCGGGGCCAGAATTTCCCTGCCAACCTTTTAGGGCGCACTGCCTCATTTTATGTGGCCCGCCGGCCATGCATTAAAGTTTACGGGGGCTATCCGGATACACCGATTTCGGAGTGAAAGCCAGTGCTCCAACCCCTATGTAGCGGCTGACGCTTGTAATTGCAGGTGCATCTCTCATTGAAATCAATGACCACTGACATCTGCGCCAAGGGGAGAGGTCAGCAGTCACAGACTGGTCCAGAGCTATAAGTGGGGTGAGTGTAAAGCCTGTAGGGAGGCTGCCTGGCCAGAAGTCAATAAGGGGGTTTGCTATTGGCTTCTGGCCAGGCGGCATCTCTGGGACCACTATGGAGGTTACTATTACTACTGGAGGCACTATGGGAGTCACCGGATGAGTTATAACAGCAGACGGCCAGTTCCAGCACCTATACTGAAGAAAAGAAATAGAATGGCGAAATTCGAGTTGACAAAAGAGTGAAAAATTGTATCACTGAGCAGCGGAAAAACTCCACAGAACGGACAATCGTCTAAAAAAACAGCATATTTCCCTCCACTGTTTATCCCGAGACTATTAAACCACTATTTGAATAATTATGGCAAGACGCTCCCTATTTCTGACATCTCAGCACCCTGCAGAGATCCTACTGATATTACATGATGTTACAAACTCTGCTATCAAATAGACACTTTTTATTGGCTAGCCAGGACATTATATACAATGTATATATATATATATATATATATATATATATATATATATGCGAGCTCAGGGGCTCCTTCATCAGACAGACGACAGAAGAACAACTGGGAGAGAAGCACAACCAATTCAAGGTATTTTAGCTGCACTTCCTGATATTCATCTTTTTCCAATCCTGAGAAAAACTGTTCAGGTCAAAGTTTTTCGTAGAAAGTCGGTCATTCCGCCTTCTCCGCTGACAGCAGAGTCACTGTGGGGATCACTGGAGGTCCGGATGGTTGGGCCTTCACCCATTAGACAATTACAATTTGTTGGAGGCTATTTGGCATAATGGGGTTCTGATGTGTTTTGGGTTTTCTTTCGGAATTGCGCAGCGTATTGAGAGTTTGTGCACCTCCCGTAGACTTTTAGGCCTCCTTCCCACGAACGGATTTACGCCGCGTAAATTCGCGGCAAAAATCCGCTGCGTTGCCCCCTGCTATTAGGTTCTATTGAACCTAATAGCACAATGCTCACGATGCGTAATTCCACCGCGGAATTTCGCACCGTGAAATCTCCCGTCCTCACCCGCAGCATGCTCTATTTGCCGTGGGTGTACGCGCTGACGGCTTCCATTGCAGTCAATGGAAGCCGTCCGTTCACGCTATCTCCCGCTGTAACACAGCGGAAGATAGCGTAAAAAAACGATTCCCCGCCTACCGCCGCGCGTCACGTGACACGGCCGGCCGCGTCATGTGACGCGGTGGGCGTGTCACATGACGCGACGGCGGTGGGCGGGGAAGCGTCTTCACGCTATCTTCCGCTGGTAAGTATGGGGTCTCTGGGGGGCGCCGTGACGGGCTTCACTGCGGAATATTCCGCAGCGGAGCCCGTCACGCTAGTGTGAAGCCGGCCTTATGGGGGCCTTTAGTGCGCACAAAAAAAAAAGAAAAAAAAAAAGAGGATTAAACCATTGAAATTAATGGGCTCTGTGCGCTGCATATTGTGTGCGCCAATACGCTCCTCTGAAGGGTCCCTTAACCCTTTCCAATCCAATTTGGATCCTGGTTTTCCCAGGGGGCTTACTCTTTTTATGCCGTTATACAACGGCGCTATATGCTGGCTAAAGCTGGTACTGCATGAGGTGACACGTTGGATAGGCTCTGACAGCAGAGAGGCTGGCAATATACAGTAAGAGAACCCCGACGGACGTCTTCCAACATCGGAGCTGTACAGCCTTAAATCGTAATGTCTTCAGAGGTCAGACAGTGGATTGGAAGAATCTTTCAAAAATGTGTTCAAATGAGCGATGAGTGATAATAATTCAGTGTAAACGCAACCAACAAACGATCGTCAAGCAATAAATCGTTCGCTTTCATTCGTCGTTCACTTTACGCAGGCATAACTAACATCGTTAGCTCGTTTACTTTAAGGGCTTGAACAGGCGAACGTGACAAAGGGAAGCAATTGATTTCAATAGATCCGTTCATGTGATAAAAGATAGGCGTGGCCCCGTCGGTCTGCTTTTTTTGTTTGTTTTAGCGCGCAAAAGCACTGGGTCTGAACAGTAAATAAAAGACTTATAACTGGTTCATTCGAAACTGACATTGTTCGCTCGTCTACACGAACCCTTACTAATTGCTTGTTCACAGGAGCGGGTCAGATTCCGGCTGTGAGCCCGACCAGCGATCCTGCATACGGTACTTCACTGTATTACGGATGACCGCGGAGGCTTACAGGCGGTCATATACAGTACAGTTCTTGCTTTGTCTGTCTGTATTTCCCACACTATCGCTTAGTTACAATGCGGGTACCCACAGCCCATACGCAATGTTAACTGTGTATGGGCTGCGGGTTGGACGTCTCCATTGACATCAGTGGAGGCCGTCCGCACAGATTCTGCGGTAAGATAGAGCATGCTGCGTTTTTTCTTCTACTCGCAGAACACGCAATTTATATCTGCGAGTGTGAAGGAAAATTTGAAAATGCATGCCTTTCAATGCCCGTGTGAGACCGGCCTTAAACTGGAGTATGCAACGTCGGTCTAAGTAAACATGCCCCCAATGCGACCTAAATAACACAGCTTGAAATTCAGGATATAATGTGGGACAAACATTCCAGATGGATCACAGACTTACGACATGTCCAGTTCCTTTTCTTCTTATGTTATTGTATATTGGTGTTGTAAGTGTAACACTAGTAAAAACATGCCCACACCGAGCCATAGGCAAATGCAGAGTATTCCTCACCTAACATACGAGTACTGGCGTCTTCGTGACAGTGGATTATAGCCCACAACAAAATATGGTAATAGCGCGACGATCAGATGTGTTTATTGAATGGCAACACTTGTTCCCACGCTTATATTAGACCAAACTGAAGTGTGAGTGGCAGAACACTGGCTACTTCATTATCTAGTGACCTTCGTCCTTTGGGTTAGCCGTAATCCCTGGTGGTGGTGTAACCCAAGTGACCAGGCCTCATTAGAGGTCATGACCTACAGGGTCTCAGCAGAGGACATGCTGTGTCTTTCTCCATTAGCCCAGCCGTCCTGGTTGGGGATGCATCAATGTCTTTAGTACCAATGTCATGAAAGGCAGCCAACTCTCTAGAATGGAGCTTGACTGCAGCGCATTGGTATCTAGCCCTTATAGCGGCCGCCTCCAGGCGTTCATGTATATTGATACCTGTATGTAGATGATAAGCATTTGTATTGATAACATATTGCGCAAACATCCTCCGACTACAGACGGTAGGCCATGAGCCGAGGTCCGCGGCAGGTACATTGATCGCCAAGTGCTCTGTATTCAACAGAAGGATCAGTTCCTAAAAGGTTAATCACTTTGTAAAATCTATCAAAGGGTTTAGAGAGGAAATGTTTGTATTGACAGGAAGATCCTGAAGCCCGAGGCGAGCAGAGAGCCAGACAAGCAGAGGCTTTTACAGTAGAAGCAGCAATCACTACAGCCGGGGTTCCTGAGCGGAACACACAAATCACCTGAGTCTTCATTCACACCCAACTTACGGAATTAGTTGTCATGGAGATGAAGGTGAATATTTACAGAGCGAATGGACTAGGTGTGTAACATGAATACATGGCGCAAGGGCTGGAGTGAAAATGTATCTCACGCACCACACAAGAAATAATGTTCTGTCCTGTAACACGGCGCATCTCTCAGCTCAGGCTTCTACGCCAGTGATGGGCTGCTATGGGAGACGAAGAGTGATAAGGGACTAATTGGCCAAAGAAACATTCAAGTACATATTTATCTATGACATTAGAGCTGGTTTCACACCAGCATTAAGACCTCGAAAAGTTTCCTTGCCCGAATGGATATATCGTACGGTGGAAGTCAACAGCTCCAAACCGACCCAAATGATAATGGGGTCTGTCAGGCTCCTGTTATGTAGTGCAGCAGTTCACTGGATGAAATAGTACAGAATGTTGTGCTATTTTGCCTGGGATTTTTGGACGGATCCGCGCGCAAGGTGCTGAATGGCGCCTCCAACGTAAAAGTGAACAGAGTCTAAGGCCTGTTTCACAAAAAAAGCGATTTTCGTGCAGTGCGATGCAACTTTAACAGTAGGAAATCCTACTGTCAAAGCCCTAAACTAAGCCTAGCTGTAGAAAAAAAATCACATACATCACCTAAGAAGCGCTGTCCGGCTCTGCTGCTTCTTTCCCCCAGTCTCCGGCACTGGTCTTCAGGCATGTCTTCTGCCTCCATGAAGCGCTGTCTCTGATTGGCTGAGCGCCACGGCGCTCAGCCAATTAGAGCTAGCGCTTGATGAACCAATCACAGCAATTCAATGAAGGGCCAGTGCTCAACCAGTCAGAGCCAGAGCTTGCTGAAGGTGGGGATTTTCGAGTTCTCGTCCAGAAGACATGCCTGAAGACCAGCGTCAGGGACAGGGGAGAAGATGCAGCGGAGCCGGACAGCTCTTCTTAGGTGATGTATGCGTTTTTTTTAAACAATTTTTTCTGCAGCTAGGGCTTATTTTTGGCATTCGGCTTTTGTTTTAAGCCTCCCCTCCTCCCGCCGAAAATCCTTGCACTTTGTAGAACCCCTTGCGACTTTGTAGCGCCGCAAAATCGCAGTATCGACGCGAGAAAACACAGCAATATTGCACCCATGCGATATCGCTGCAATTTTCTCGTGGCGACATCGCGTCACCCATGTGAAACAGGCCTAATAATGAGGATAAAGGAACAAAGCAAAATGATGGCTAATGCTAAATCTAAAGAAGTGTTGTGAAAAGATTACATATTACATAACAAAATGGTCACATCAATATTTACAGGGAAAGAAGAATCCAGGTAATACCCTCAGGGTATGATCATAGGTAGCGGAAATGCTGTGGATTTTCTACAGCGGAAGACGCCACAGCAAAATCCACAGCATTTCTGCATCAAAACCCCAGTAAAAATCCACAATGGATTTTTACTCAAAATCAGCCATGGATCCGCAGCACCAATAGTGAGCATTTTGAAGGGTCTATGATGCTGATATGATGTGGATTTCGCTGCGGGATTTTCTGCTGTGGAAAATCCACTACGTGTGAAATACCCTAAGACTGTTTCCCTATTGATCCGTTAAAAAAATAATGATAATCGTAATTAAGAAAATGTTTTCTAAAGATTATATTTGTGTCTTGAGATACTCTTCTGTCACAGTGGCTGCTTCCAGGTTCGGGCCCGGTCCAGGATGACGTCATGGTGTCAGCCCCGGACCACATGAGACACATGCTGGCGTATGCACAGAGTCATTCAGGGGCAGAGGAACAACTCCCATCTCTTTGTGGGCTGACTGTTTTTACAGCCTGCCTATCAGTGACTTTGTTTTAGGTATTGAAACCGGCTCCTCTTAACAAAGGATGCCAGTTATACAACTGTATTTCTCTGTTCTGCTCAGTGGTGGCGTGGGGTGGCTACTATTTGGTCTGTGTATTGTACCGTTTCTAGTTCTGTACCAGCTTGTGATCTTTCCTCCTTGTGCAGTTTTGCTCCTTTTCTCAGGTGTATCTCTGTGTGCTTACTGGGTCTATCCCATTTGGTCTTTCACAGATGCTCATCTCTCCCTTATTCCATCTATGCCTACTACAAGGAAGCCCCAGGTTCCCATTGCAGGGTTGCCTTTTTCAGGGTGGGTGCTTTGCTCGTTAGTCGGGTTTGACCATTTTAAGATAAGGGATAGGCCCTGCTCCTTCCTTGTTTCCCTGTTCCAAGTAGTCCTTGTGGTTTCTGTTTTGTCTCTGTCAGACGAGACATCTTCTATACACAGTCCTAGAAAGCCAGACCACGGCTATTGAATTCAACGCATTTAAGAATTTTAATGTTGCCTCTTTACGCACTGAAGTGAAGCCAATCCACAGCAAAAATATAATGAATAATGAATACTGTGGTTACAAAAAACACATAAACACATAAACAACAGCATGCCCTGCGGTGTGGTTTGTCGCTACAACGTTTGGGCAGGATTTTAGAGAACCCGGCCCACTAAGGTGGCACAGCGGGCCAAAATGCACAAAACTGTTACATTGATGCAAGGCACAGAAAATGGACAGATGGATACATCTCTCATAGGCGTTACAAATATAGACCCATATTTAAACACAGAAACAAAGGGAACACAAAAATGCAAAAATAACCAAATATGGATTGGCAGACCCCACACCTTGAACCTAGGGGTCCTAGCCAGCCCTTGGTGGTGCATCAGAAAGGATATATAATATATGGAAAAGCAATCTATATAGGTAACAGAGCTAGGCAAAGGTGTGTAAGCCCCACAGTAAAAGTATCACCACTGGTACTTATCTGCAGATGACCTCTGCCACAGAAAAATAACCAGCACCCATGCAGAGGCGGGCCAGTCAGTCCCAACACTACTGGGATACTGCAGAAGAGAAGAAGGGAACATGAAACACAATATCTAAAGGCAAACCTGCCATGTCAGAAAACAGAGGGATTCCCCACAAACCACTCATAAGGGGACTCCTACAGGAAAGAGGCACTTATTGTTGCCCAGTGCTGAATGGAAGGGGCATGTGCCAAAGGTGCGATCACATAGATCGTGACTGACGTCACGACGCCACCCCGGCTCCACTTCCTGATTGAGGGCGGCACGCTGCAACAAAAATATGTCAATATACCCTAAGGCATGAAATTCGTGGCAATGTGTTATATGCAGATTTCGCCTTGGGGAAGAGATCTGCGATGGATAGGGCATGCTGGGGACTGTTCAACATCAAACTGTTTAAATATCATTCATTTCTCTAGCATCCTGTTCCTGCTTTATGCACCACTATCATAGACATATCTATTATTTTCATTTCATTATATAGAAATGACTTCAAGCAGGAGGCAGTTTTCAGAACTTGCTTATATTCTTGGTGAATGTACAAATACACGGAGTCGGATCTCGTGACCTTTTCTTATTGTGAAACATAAAAGCACAGTATAAAGTAACATATTAAAAAGTCGCTGCACTACAGTAAAAGCATGCTTCCTTTGTATAAGTTATGTATGTGATATTAAATTGTATATCTAGATACAACACATCGCACATGAAAGAAAAGCCCAGAACGGAGGGGCATATTAGGCTTTATTTAGACAAAGGTGTCCAACTTTGGACCGTGAAAAGCGAACCTATTTAAATCCGTCTCTATGTCCTTGATGCATCCGTGGGTGTTGTGTGTCATCTGTTGGTTTTTTTTTTTCTCACGTGCTGGAAAAAAAAAACGCAAGGTAGCCCGATTTTTTTCTAGCTTTTTTCTTTTTTGGCACACCCATTGACTTGAATGGTCATTGTAGAAGTTGGAACAGAATAGGACATGCTGTGATTATTTACAGTCCATGTATATAAAAGCTTGTTTGTATAGCCCTTATTGCCTGTAATGGGTTAGGGGCCATTTAGACGGGGCGAGTGTCTCCCTGTACGGGAGCTTGTATCGCTGGCTCACAGAGGGACAGCTGGAGATTTCTCTCCTCGCTCTACCCCGCCCCTCTCCATTGACATAACATAGCGGCTGTTCAGTACTGAACCGCTGCTATTTACACTGAGCGATCAGCGATCTGCTCATCGTCCATCGTCTATGCAGCATAAATGATGGACGATGAGCTCAATGTAAATAGCAGCTGTTCAGTATTGAACGGCTGCTAAGTTATGTCAATGGAGAGGGGCAGGAGAGCGCAAGGAGAGAAATCTCCTCCAGCCGCCCTGCTGCGAGTCAACGATACTAGCTCCCGTGCAGAAGCACGCTAGTATGTGCGGGGACGAGTGTTGGGCATCATTTGCCCGACACTCGTCCCGTCTAAATGAGCCTTTAGTGTGCTGGCGGTATGCAATCAGTTGCAAATACGGACATGGACGTGAAAATCGTGAATTAACCCTTAATGTCTAAATGAAGCCTTACATTCCTCATTTGTGAAATGGAACAGGAACACTTTGTTGCCGTTTTGATGGGGGCTGCAGTCAGCGCTTCTGTGTCTGCGCCGTGGACAATGTCACTTCTTGACTAGCTCATGATCTGCAGTATAAACACGCGAAAAGTCAGAAACAGTAATAAAAAAAAAAATCACAGGAAAACCGATGGAATGCAGTAAACCGTGACAACGAGTGGGGTGAACTGGTTACTGTGCTCATAGATTGTAAGCTCTTGCGATTCCTCGTTATTATTTACTTAGTTACTCTGTAATGTCAGGTTTCTTTCCCCAGGAACCCTCTGCATTGTAAAGCGCTCTGGAACAGACCGCTGCTGTATAAATAAAGGTTATTACTACTATTTACAGAGCCATTCCACTGCAGTTGAAATTAACATGAAGGGTTCAGTAAAGTTCACGAGCTGAAGAGACGCCGTAAAAAAGTTTTACTAATGATCAATCTTTTTGATTTTTTAATTTTTCTTCTCAAGATGGAACAATGAATTCATATTCTTATTAACCTGAGAGGAGCTTCCTCTGTGCTCACTGTCGCCCCCTGCTGAGTAATGCACTCTGTATGACCTGCTATGATGAGTGGGGCAAGAAAAGTGGCAACTGCTCTGTGGCAGTGAAATGATTTTGGGCTGACAAGCTAAGCAGAGCATCTATCCTCCTCCTACACTAACCGCTATGATATCCCGTATGAGTGCACCGCCTCACGCCGTAAAACATAAGCATCGCACATAAGACGAATTCTACAACTTGGCCGCATATCGTACTTTTGTGTTTTATTTTCTCAACCTTTTCAAACTCTCTGCTTGCTGTCAGTAAATGGATACATTACATTTAGCAGCTGAAAACCTGTCTGAAGTCCAGACGGACTGCGTATCACACGTGTGGATTTGCGCACGTAATACGCAGCAAATAACTTTACATTACTGGCAATGATGCCTCTCAGAGCGCACCAAAAAAACGCGACATGCTATATCTTGCGTTTTAAGGGCCAAGATAGTGTATTTGGACTTATCGGCATCGCACAGCAGATACAAGCGTAGTATGTGTCGGCAAACGTTAGTGTGAGAGCGGATTAAGGCTTTCCATTTTTTTTTAATCCCCATTGAAATCAATGGGGGAAAAAACTAAAACTTTATTCAGTTTTATTTCAGTTTTACTCCTCCAAAATCGGAGCAGAGAGACGGAAACCCTGAACCGACCCCTAGGCCGCCTGATTCCACATGTCGGTTCCTGCAGCGGATTCCGACTCTGATAGCCCTGCGTACCTGTCATTTTCTTTCTTCATAGGTCGCAGTGAACCGCTGTCGGGCATGTGTAGTACAGATTTTTTTTCAAAAGTTTATTTTTCCCGCACCATTGCTAGGCGATGCGGGGGGTCTCGCGATCTTTCCGGAATATCAATTGCAAAAGGGCCGCGGGTCGGACGGCTTCCATTGACTTCAATGGAAGCTGTCCGTGTGGAGCCCGCACGAAAATGGAGCATGCTGCGATTTTTCTTCCACGAGCAGAAATTGCAATTGTTTTCCGCTCGTGTGCAGGAAGCAGCTGTCCTCCATAGGCTGTTATCGAACGGCATTTGCTGCAGATTTGTGGTGTGGGCGCCAACTGCGGATTCTGCAATGCAGGTGTGAAAGCAGCCTCAGTTGTACGGAAGTTGCTACAATGTATCTAGATGACAACATGTTAGCTAAATCAATCCATCATAATTCTATCTTCTCTCCTCGACTCCAGGCTTATTCTATGATATGTTCAGGGGTTGGAATCCAATGTGGATTTTCCCGAATGGATTGTGCCTCTAAAAAGCACGGCAGAAATCCACAGCTGAGCTGCAGAGATCTGCTGCGGCGATGTAAATAAGTGGCTGAGGATCCGCAAATCTGCGCACTGCAGGGCAGACTGTGTGATTGCTGACCTCTCCCCCCGGCGTCTGCGTTTAACGTTCTGTACGCAGCACAGACATCAAGGGGAAAAGTCGGCGGTCACAGATGGCACTGGTGCTGCCATCCCGGAGCTGCAAGCTGGAGTGGCTAGAATTGATGCTGGCTGGTCAAAGGCCAATAGGGAGGTCGCTATTACTACTAAGACTACTATGAAGGTCACTAATTACTACTGCAGCCACATATATAAGGGACTCTTACTACTCGGACCACCATGGGTGTCGCTATTACTACTGGGGCCACTATAGGGGCCCCTATTAGTACAGGGGTAAATATTATTACTAGGGCCACTATGGGGGGGGGGGGGGTAACTATTATTACTTGGATTACTATGGGGGTATTATTACTACTAGGCCTGTTATGGAGGACACTATTACTGCTGGGCCCGCTATGGAGGACACTATTACTACTGAGGTAGTAACTATACAGTCTAAGGCCTTAGTCAGACGGGCGTTTTTTCACGCGATTTGCGCATCGCATGTCGCATGCGCAAATCGCGTGACCGGAGGCGAAAAATCGCGTGAAAAATCTGCACCTAGCCGCGTTAATCGTCGCAGCAAAACGCCCATCTGACCGGAGAAAAATCGCCGTGCGCATCAAAATGCGCATGAAACTTAGACTGACCGGCGAAAAAAATGATTTTGGTGCGCACATAAAACGCCGAACGCAGATAGGCGCGATCTGCGAATCGTCGTGTCCTATAATTTATCGCATATCCGCATAAAAAGCGGACATGTGACCGATACCATAGCGAACCATTGGTTCTATATATGCGCGAATCGCATGCGCAAATCGCGCGAAAAAACGCCCGTCTGACTAAGGCCTTACAATTACAATCAGTCCTTTGAAGGCAACCATAAGATGTGGCCCTCAATAAAAATGAGTTTGACACCCCTGCCCTATGTCCTCTGTGTGCTGGGTTTAATTTGACAGGTTGCTGTAGCAAATCATAGATCTAAGCATTCGAGCATTGAGGTCTGTGATGGGCTGCAGCAGCCTGAGATGTCCAGTAAGTAAACAGGCTGCTGCAGCCTGTAAACTAAATCTCATAGGGAAGACCCGGAGCTTCCAGCATGTGGGAGCCAGGAAATGTGAGTATAGAATGTTTTATTACATTTTGGCTACAAATGTAACTTGAACAGCCCCTTCAATCTCAGGGACCTTTCACACGGGACAAAATAAGTCCGCCTGGGCATTTCTGTGCCACAATGTTATCCCTATGGGACTTGAATTCCATACCTGGTAAAATCGCAAGATTAAATTCAGCAGCGGAATTAATGATATCTGCGGAATTGTTGTTGCAGATTTCTAACGTACGAGAAATGCAATTCCGCAATTAAAGTCTGTGGAAAAAACACTACAAATTCCGTAAGGAATTCCGCTGTTAGAAACGCAACAAAATCCTCATGAATTGACAAAATCGGCATCCGGGCATCCTGCAGACAATTCTGTGTCATGTGAAAGGCATACTCTGGGCAAATTCAGATACAACAAAATCCCAGCCAGTATTCGAGAGAGTTAGGGGTCATTGTCTTCACTTTCATTACAGGAAGCACCAAATTCTCCCCTTTCAGTATATTTCTAGTCTGCGAATAGAGTCAGATTGGATGCAGCAGCGCCCCCCGGATGCTGCTCTGGTGTCTCATTGATTTCAGGCTTCCCTGATCTTTAGGGCTGTCTGCGGGTCAGTGTCAAGGTCACAGATCATGCTGAAGCCACTTGCTAATATAGTGTCATCTAACAAGATGTGTGCAGTGCGGAGACAGTGTCCATCTCCTGCAATTGCTGACCTCACCCTGGGGGAGAAGGGTATCAGCATTATTGGAAAGCTGCCACTTTTGCAGCTGATAGAAGTGTCTGATAACAGCTAAAGACTCTTTGATTGTGGCGACAGAGGCAGCACTGAAGGCAGTTCACCGACTGACCCTGTAGAGCAAGATTATTGATGCTTTGGATTTTCTCACTTGATTTATTCTTCCTGTCTCCACCCATCCTTGTAATATTGATGATACTCTGTGTTCAGAAGTCTACAAAACGTCCCTGGGTTCCCAGGTCTCAGAAATGGCTCTGCTGTCTTATTACTACTGACTTTCATGTGATAAAAAGGGTTGACCATCCTAAGTATTACAAGTGCAGGGCAGAAGATCGTGTGTATTCTGGCAACTTACTAGTGGAATATAGTTAGCAGTCCTACAACGTTTTCTTGGTTTATGAAGCAGTGCCTCCGCACCATAGATGTCGCTAACTTCCACAACACTGCTCGGTCCTGAAAACGGCCATTGATGGAGGTGCATGTGATGCTCCACTTACAGGCTCACATAGAAGTCCAACCACGGCTGGAAGTTTACTTTTTGAGCAAAACTAGACACCTTCAAGATGAAGTTTAAGAAAGGCTGAACCTAATTTGGTGACAAAATTCTGTAATAATTATCAGGATTAGGGCTCACACCCACTGGCGTTTTTTTCTCCACTGCGCTGCGAGAGTAAAGGAAAAGTCTCACAGTGCAGTGCAAGAAAAAAAACGACATCACGCCGGGATATCGCCAGTCTGTTTAATAAGGCCAGCGGCAGCAGCGCTAGCCCCAATGTAAAAGAAATGCAGAATGCTGCGGACTTCTGCCACAGCTGTGACAGCTGTGGCAGGAGTTTCCTTCATCCCCGCGGGGACCGCGGGGATGAAGGAATCCTCTGCCACAGCTGTGGCAGAAGTCAGCGGCATGCTATCCCATTGAAAGCACTGCTTTGTGGCAAGTCCCGCAGTATGATTATTTATGAATAGCTAAGATAGTGCTATTCATGAATGAATAGCTAAGGGCTATCTGTCATTGGCTGAGCGCTCAGCCAATAGCTAAGCACTAGCTGCTATTGGCTGAGCCCTCAGCCAATCAGCACAGCCCTTTCAGGAGGCGGGGTTTTTTAAATCCCCGTCTGCTGAGAGAGCTTAACAGCAGTGCAGGGGAGCCAGCCGGAGGACGCGTCTGAGTGGCGGAAGGGTAATTAAAAAAAATTTTTTTTTTACCACTTAGTGATGATTATCGGGGAAAGGCTTATATTTCAAGCCCTTCCCCGATAATCATACTGCGGGGCTTGCCAGAAAGCAGTGCTTTCAATGGAATCGGCAGCAGTGCCGATCCCATTGAAAGCAATGGGATAGTATGCCGCGGACTTCTGCCACAGCTGTCACAGCTGTGGCAGAAGTCCGAGGCATTCTCCCTATGTTTTCAATGGGGCTAGCGCTGCTGCCGCTGCCGCTGGCCCCATTGAAAGCACTAGCGATATGCCGGTTCTATTTCGTCGTCTTTCTTGTGCTGCGAGGCGAGAGTTTTCCCGTGCTCTCACAGCGCAAGAAAGAAAATATCGCCAGTGGGTGTCCACCCTTATGATTTATACCTTCAAGGAGCTTCTTCACCTTGTGTGACAATCTTTGTGAGCTCATATAGGTTCATCTATATCTATTTTATTTGAACATCTGTGGACTGATTTATGAAACCTTCCCCATAAAGCAAAAAAATAAGAAGATTTGTACTCTGGAACAACAATGCTGAAGCTCTTTGTATTTGACCCTCAGGACTCAGACACAAGGATTTTTAGGGTATATACCTACTGGTTGGAAATGTGGTTTTTCCGTAGCTGAAAACCCGAACAAATGGTGTGGCCTTTCACACAGATTTTGGCGTGGACTTCACCCCTCATTTGAAGAGACGGAATCTGCATTGAAATGAAGCAGCATAAATAGACACGCTATGGATTTAAACTCTGCAGGTCAATACATGTGCTGATCATGTCCACAGGGCATAGAGGGGATTCCTAAAATCCCACCCATGCTTGCGCTGTAAATGTGCGGATTTTCCATAGTTAATTCTTTTATATAAATTACACAGCATTTCCAACCTGCGGGAACCCTAATATGTTGACATGTAGGGGATTCGCTGCGGATTTTACGCCATGGAAAATCTGCACCAAATTGGTGTGGATTTTGATGCGGATTTCGGTGCAGATTTCACCCCTCATTCAAAAAGGTAGAATTCGCAATGAGAATACGCAGTATAAATTGACAGATATGCTGCGGATTATAAATCCTAACCGAATATCAATTTTCCTGCAGATTTTCCCACCATGCGGACAAGAGACTTTTAAAATGTTGTTCACATAGCATGTACTGTAAAGCCCCTTTGCACGGGCGTATGCGGATATGTGGGAGTCTAAGCGAGGCTGAGGGCTTCAACAGATGAACGTATGTGCAAATACACTCACCGCAATGCAGCGTATTTGAGCATAAGCAAGGGTTGTACACTGGCAAATCAGGGAAAATCTTGGCCGCTTAACGGGACCAAAACAGGCGCATGTGTTAAAGTCTTTATGGTTATATTCCCAAAATTTGGAATTCAGACTTGATGGCACTGTGGACCTATGGTATTAGATATCAGGCCGCTGTATGCTACTCTGTGACCAATGTTTGGTGCGATCTAGCTGGACACAATCTTGGCACTGTGTGGGGTTGGGGCTGTATTTGGAGAGTACATGAAATACATTGCTCTTCACATTTAGGTTTATCTGTGCTATAAACCAGTTTGGCACAGCTGACCACAAAAATAAATAATCCTGTCTCTATTCCACGGTTCATTACAGCCGGTTTGACATATGAATGGAGTCATATACATGAGCGATGTCCTATAAAGTCATATAACAGTCGCTGCATGTCCTATCTTTTCACAATCCTCCGAATGCATCGCCCATTGATTTCAATGGGACAGTAAAACACATCGCACGCCGTGCCATATGCATGCATGTGTGATGTGAGGTCTCCCATTGAAAACTATGGGAAACACTTACCAATCCTCCAACATGTGTGAAAGCCGCGCCGGAGGATCGTTGCTTCACAGAAGCGATGGGAGGTGTTTTTACCACGTGTATAGGTAACCTAAGAGTGTTAGCACATGGGTATGGGATATGGGGCCGTGAATCCCGCCCTCATATCACGCTCCCCACCATGGGAATTCCCCGAGGTTGTGAGGCGTTTTCATGTCATAACAGCCTCCCATCAGTGCGGATCACACTGAAAACAATGGGAGACCTGGTATTGTGGTGACATGCAGGAAAACATCATTCATGTGAATAATGACCTCATTCAAAAGAATGGGGTTCATGTTTGAGCGTCTCGCAACGCACAAATCTTGCACGATTTTCTCGCTTGTTTAAAACCGTCCTACGGGTTTTAATAGACGAATGTAAGGGCAATGCACTCGCCGCAACAGAACGCATTTTGCATTAAGTAGGCTTAGAGATGGCACTCGGCAGGCTGATACGCACGTGTCAGCGCATAGTAATGCACTTGAAATGCCAGTTCCCGCGCACGTGTTACTACCTTTCCGTGGAATAGAATGCCAATTTAAAGCCAAATTAGAGCCAGCTACCATTTTTTCCCAGTTTTTTATGCAGGGTCACACCCTCCCCCTCTCTTTTTTAAGCTGGCATAGATTTCTATGGCAGCTTCCAGCATTTTCTCACACGCAGGATTTGCGCACGAGAAATACGCTTGTGAGAGCATACCCATTGAAATCAATGGGTTCGCTGCGTCACGTTTTATGGGCGTGAGACTTAGCCGTACAATAAACCTGTGCGAACACGCTCATCTGTTTAAGCCCTTAGGGCTCTTTCCCATGGGCAGAATTATTGCGCCTGGGCACAACGAAATTTGCCGCTGCAGAAGTCCACACCAAATTCTGCATGGCTGAATGCGGATTTTAATGCAGAATTGCAGAGATTTAAGCCATTTTCTAATTCAAACATTTTATTAGTTCTAACAAAATAACGTAAGTGTAACATTGCACAAAGTTGCAAAGCAATAAATGGGAAAGTGTTGGGACTCATGCGAGAGTCATATATGCTGTCTCGTAAATTACATTGTGGAGTCCAAGGACAGGAACCCCAGAATAGCAAGGGGATCGGGGGGTGGACACACACACCCAAACATCACTCGGGGGTTTAATGGATGCTTGATTGAGCTGGTAATCATTAGACTTAAAGCCCTTTTACACACAATGATTATCGCTCAAAAGATGGCTTTTGAGCGATAATTGTTTCGTGTAAATGTATGCCCATCGTGCACTTTTCGTCCATCGCTGAGTTCAGCTCAGCTTAAAATCCGTCGTCCCTGATAAGAGGGACTGCATGCCGAGTTCTCCATGGGCAGCGCTGATAACATTCTTTCAGCTGCTGTCCTGCTGGAAAACAATAGTGATGTATTTAGAGAACAGACCACCCGCTGTTCTCTAAATACATGCAATGAATGTACTAAAGGGCTGATTTAGCCCATTAGTACCTATGCAAAATGATCGCTTAAAACTGTTAGCTTCTGACGAATTTTGAGCGGTCATCTGGGTGTGAAAATGCACCTTTAGCCCCAGCAAAAAAAAAAATCACATCATATATAACAATATAACGCTGAAACCATAAACCAACGAAAATGGTGAAGACGAGAGTAAAGAGGGACAGGTTAAGTAAAGGTTTGAGGGAGGAAAGAGAACAGGGTCAAGAGGGAAGTGGAAAGAAGGGGTTGGGGACCTAGGCGAGTCCACTCAAGATGCCATTTAAGGGCTAAGAAAGAATGAAGAAACAGAACACCTATTACATCAGGGTGGGAGGTAAGGGGGAGAGATGAGGATTGGTGTAGTTGATCCACGGTTGCTAATTTTTGAGGAACTGGTCATGTTTGTCGAGAATACAGCATAGCTTCTCATTTATAAAAATCCTCATCATCCTGGCCTTGTCGGGGGATGTTCATTTATTTCCAAGAGTGGACTATGGTTTGCGTAGCTGCCCCAAGAAGTAAGGTAAAAAGACGGCGTTGGGAATGCGGAGGGGCTACCTACAGATCGTGTCACAGGATGACATTGAAGAGACTATGGGCTAAGCTGTAAATTCTGGACTAAGAGCGAACCACCTTAGAACATGTCCACCGCATGTGGAGCATTTGTCCCGGGTCATTGCACCCTCTAAAACAGGAAGCTGAGTCATTGGGTACATAATGAGCTTTCCTTGCAGATATAACCTCATGACTTGTAGGCGGATTCAGGAGAAGTGGTGTTGATGGGCCATATTTATTATACATCAACCCACGGCTTATATGAATACTGGATTGGCTGCGCCCAATTTCCAATGTCCATACTTCTTTTACTACTTTGCCAACAGGATGCTTAATTAGGACAAGTACCTTTCCGCCACCACTGCACATTATCGCCACTGCAGAAGCTCCACTGCTTCTTCTACACCAGAACCCTATATCCCATGCCGGCAGCTCTGGATCTCCTCTATAACACTTTGCCTATAGGCTGCAGCAGCTTATTTGAGTGAAGTTGCAGGCTGCTGCAGCCAATCACAGACCTCAGCGATTGGATGCTTAGATCTAGAAATATCCGTGTATTCCATCCCGAGTTAAAGATCCCTGAGGGTCCCTTCACCCATGATGGAATTATGTTGCAGACCGCAGCCAAATCCACAGCTTTGGAGTGCCACAAAGAAATCCACAGGTCTAACTGCGAATCTTGACATGGAATTGCAGGCAGGTTTTAAGCTATTTTCAATTCCGCATCAGGCAGCTTGCGGATTTTGGTACGGAATATACTGTAGTGCATCGTGCGGCCTATTCCGTCCTGCGTGAAGAGTCCCTTAGGGTTTAATCGCACGATGCGGTCGAATTATGTTTTCGCCCTACAATGTGAAAACTGTGTTTTGAGAAAGCTATTGTTGTGCTGCTTCAAACTATTCATACAGTCCATAACGTCAAAACACATTTCATTCTATTTATCATCCTCCCAAAGGCACGATTTCTGCCTTAAAATGCATTACTCAATACTTATAAAGCTGCATAAAGTTATTAAGCGCTGTTGCTATTGTGCGCTGGCACTGGGATAGTCTGCATAGTTAATGGAAATGTTACTCAAATCAGCACTGTTTGGAAAGATATTTAAATAGAAAGACCTTCAAGTTTCTGGCAATAAGGTCTTAATTTCCTGTCATACATATTTTAAATGAGGCATCTACAAATGTTCTGGTGTGACTGCGAGAAAGGGTGGGGTGTGCTGATGGGAAACAGAGACCGTCTGCCCAATCCCTATTCACACGGTACGGAAAATTCTGCAGCAGCGTTACAGAATACGCCCTCCTGCAGCACATTCAGCCCCAAATTCCGTACTGCTAACGTGCATGGCAATTCCGCAACAGCATCCGCAGATTTTGGCGCTCACATCGGGGAACGACATCCTACACGACGCTGTTGCAGAATATTCCGTCTTGTGTGAAGGGTCCCTAATTCTGTCTCATTCAGACCGATGAGAGGTATCAAGCTCCTCACCATTTCCCTGCACTGATTTGAATATGTAAATATTCTCCTGCGCTCTCAAAAGCTGATAATATATAGTATTTTGTTCCCTACTTTATCCTGGGAGATTATTTTTTAACCCAAATTATTTTGCATTGTTAATATTTAAATCCACATTAAATCCAGATTAGTGCTGGGGAGATATGACAAGATATTTACACGAAACAAAAAACATCAAATTACTGCAGTCAACTCATTCTGAGAAATCCTTTGTGTGGCGGCGGCGGCGGCCGCTCGGATGGGTTAAGAGAACGGCGCACCATAGCAGTGTCCACACCTCACACCATCACCCTCCCCTGTGCTGTGCAACATCCATCACCGGAATTAATAACACAGATAAATCCAAAATAAATCAGGATTAGCGTGAACTGCATCTTGGGGTTTAGGAAAATGAAAGGATAAAGAATTCTGCTGCTTAACACTATCACTGCTGGCTGGAGGGGCTAGATGTGTTAATTCCATCCAGGTGAAGCATCTTCAGGCTCCGGTTTGGTCTCTGCGGCCGGATTCACACAAACGTATTTGCACGCGAAAAAATTTGCGCGTAGAATATAGAATCCGTTGATTTCAATGGATATGCGCGTATTTGGCGTGCACAATTCTGTCGCTCTATTTGCGCAGGGAATGGACACATCTTGAAGCCAGTGAACTATTCGGCTATTTCAATGGCTGAGAGCCTCGGTGCAATGATTTTTTTGCATAAGCAGTTGTGCACGACTTGATCGAATGATCGAGTTGGCATTTGTCGCTCAGTCTGGCTGCATTTACACTAAATGATCCAGTGAGAATCTGAAAAATAAGCGTTCGGTGTAAAAGGGCCCTTAGTATTTATGATGTACTAATGAAGGGCAACAGGAATGGAGGTGGGAAAATATTCAAAATGGTACCCAAAGTTGCCACAATACGTTTGAACTGTGATCATAGTCATCATATATAGTAAAATGGGCCTTCAGGAATTTTAGATTAAGGATAGGTCAGCATTAAAACCACTGAGCAGCAAATCGCAGGAGCAGAATTGTTTGCTGAACCGTTTACTATTGGGCCATCCTGTTCACTTGGAGATACAAAAAGACACATATGAAGAGGAAGGCAGCTGTGGTCACAGCCAACCATATTTGATTTTTCACAGTCATGAAGCTGAATGTACATGGGGGATTGAGGAATGTCAATCTCTCCCACTTCTGACCGTCTCTTATTTATGGTCAACTTAAATGGTCAATAGCCTTCCAACAAGCTTTGCATATATAACAGTATAGGCGAATGTAAGAAACTTTTTAATACTAGAGAAAAATGCTTCTTTTCTCACTTATTAGACTTTTTTCCTCCCCCCCCCCCCAAAACTGTTCACTTTTAAAATCCATATTGGTAGACAAAGCTATCAGCTGACTAATCAGATTGCAAGCTGCTTATAGAAGTCTATAGAGAGTGGAGGGAGGAAGGAGCTTAGTGAGAGTGAAGCAAAGAGACACAGAGACGCTGCTCCAGCTAAGAGTAAGTGTTTTACTGTCTCATTGCTACTGAAATGATATCGATACTGCTCGTTACTGCTATATAACATCCACCACACGGCTGCTGCTTTATACATGACAGTAACACCAGGGATATCCTAATATGGGTTATATTGCCTCAGTCAAATTGTGAATTTTCTTTTATACCCTGGTTTCCAGAGTTTGCATTGACTTCTATGAGGACATGTGGCACAGAGAGTACACACAAAAGGCTTTATAGAAACATATACATAGTTTCAGAGAGCTGTACAGAGTAACAATAGCACCGTATTGCAGTTCTATATCACTTGGACCTTTTATGAAGCCTTAATACAGCTGCTTTGCGTGCCCAACTTGTTTTTGTGCATCCATTTGGAGAGTAACAATTTTTGGAAACCAAACCCCCTGTGAATTTGAAATGCAGCATTCATCTTGATAGCGGTTTATAATATGACAGCACCGTAGACATTTTTACAGGTCACATTTTGTAGAACATACAAGAGCTCCAGTGGTGGGGCGACAGCATCTGAATGATTATTAACACGAGACTCTGCAGTAAAACAAGCCGCTCTGTTACTAATGAGGCCACTGCTCAGCAGCCTTTCATTTTTTTTTTGAAGTTTGCACATTATATTCTTACATTCTCCATATGGACATAGAAAAAAGGAAAGGAACCGCCCTCTGTCACCAGTCCACATATTTAATCCATGTGCTCATGTCAAACTTAATTACAGTGTGTTGGGGGAAAGAAAATAACAAGTAAGTCCTACGAGGGCAGAAATAAAAGAGTTGCTGTAATAAGTGTAATTCTGTCAAAGCTGTTAGTTGCAAATGTAAGTTCGAAACACAAGAGATGTAACTGAGGTCTACTGCTCTGCCCAACAATTAATTGAGAAAGTCGATACAATTAAAAGTTTCTATATCTTTGTAAGACCACCGTGCGCACTAGCAGAATTTTTTCTCCAAGAGAAATAGACCCATTTTGCAAACTGTAAAAGCCAATCGGGTAACAAGGTCAAAGTTTCTCATATTCGGCTTCTAACATGCACTAGTGAAGTGTTACTTTTAGTCTGTAGTCAAAGTGGATAGAAGGGGATTGAGATATGTGCAGGCTGAATTTCACTCAGGCCAAAAAGTAGCATGGTCATTCACTTGGTACTATGAAAGGTCTTCAAAGGGTTTGTCTCACAGCTGTCTGTGCATGGAGTCTGGCTTTGCTTTTAATTCCCAGTCATTGATACAAGGCTTGTATAAAGAGTCTGATTTTGGCTTGTAGGAATGCTGCCTTCCAATAGGTGGCACAGTGGAGGTTTTATTCCATCTCCCTTATTTGCATATTACCCAGAGGAGTGTGCATAGATAGACATTTGAGTCTCCTCACTCACCGTCTTAGGTCAGTGGTGGCGAACCTATGGCACGCAGAGCCCTCCCCGCTGGCACTCACCGCCGTTGGCCGCTCACCATGTTGGTGAATACCGGCAGGGGCTGAGGTTCCCCTGCCGGCAATCATTCAGCAGCACTTCTAGCGGTGCACAGTGTGACATTAGTGTGCAGCCGGGATCCTCCTCCCCCCTCCCCTGACGTCTCCTGTTAGATTCTGCGTGAGCAGAGGGGAGGAAGCATGTGGCAGCACACTGACATCACAGTGTGCACGCAGAATCAGCAGCAGTCACTATTACCACTGGGCCGCTGTGGGATGTCAGTATTACTACTGGGGGCCACTGTTGGAGTCACTATTACTGCTGGGGCAGCTCTGGGGGTCACTATTATCGCTGGGGTTGCACTGGGGGTCACTATTACCGTTGAGGCCCCTCTGGGGGGGTCACTATCACTGCAGGGGTATGTTTACAGGAGTAGGGAATGCTGCAGAATGTCCTCAGCGGAACTTTTCGTGGCAAATTCCACAGCATTTCCGCATCCAAAAGCAGTAAAAATCTGAACCCGGTCTATTTTGAAATAGCCTTGTCCTTTTAAGAATGACGGAGGTAAAAATCATATGCCGTCATAGGCCCTGACCCCTGACGTGTTGGCACTTTGCTAAAAATAAGTGGGTTTTGGGTTGCAGTTTGGGCACTCGGTCTCTAAAAGGTTCGCCATCACTGGTCTAGGTGCTCTCCCTAAGGAGAAAAGATAGTGTTTTTGATTCTCATGAAGATAACACCTTTTAAAGAAGCCCAAACTTGGACCATTTTAAGTTTGGCTCCTCTAAACCCCTGCGATTAACTGTTATTCTCAAGTGAAGTCACCTATGGCCGGACAATTCTCCATCCATGTAGTATTACAGGACAGCTATTCATATGACTGTCTCTAAGTCCGTTGGGTCTGAGCATGGGCCGCATACATGGAAAAGGTTTGCGTGGGGTAAGTAGGGCAATACCTTTAATGAATTGGATGTAATTAAAGCATTGCTTAGGGTTCCTCCAGCTGAGCGCACTAGCATGACTATCCTGTGTAAAAACTGGTTTATAGCCTTACTGTACTGTTCTGCTAGCAATCTACTTTGATGCTGACAATGTAGTGTTTAATGATTATCATAAGAAGCCCTAAGTCTCATAAGGAGGTTGCATATTACTAAGGACTTTAGGAGATTAGGGTATGAAAAAAATAATTAGATCAGTTCTGCCTGCGCATTTTCACGTGAACATGGCTGTAATATGTGTTACACGGATGCACTTAGATGGCAGTTTGAAGATCAAAGGGGCTTTTGGTCACAAGGTCAACATTTGACCCAGTTGTGGACCACATTCTGAAAGCAGGAGGTCAATTGATCGCAACTGGTCTACTAAGACCACATGCAGTACAGTAGTCATAAAACTTTGGCAAACACATATGGAAAGCACTTTTGTTGATGTTCCCGTCCTCAATGGCTTACGCTCTACTGTATATACCCATCTGCTTTTGTAAAAATGTTCAGTAATGTTTTACTGTCCCGTGTTTCTTCTATTAGGTTACTGAATTCATCTTTGATGTTCACATGCTCAGATCCCTCCCCTGTCTTCCTTCTCTCCTCTCTTCCCAGGCTTGCTGGATACAAGTATCTTGTTTGACACAAGCAAGTTTCCAGGGAGAATTTTTCCCATGGCTCCGTCCCTCAGTTCAGTTTAGCTGTTCAGTATTTATAGCAACATGAAGTTCTTAATGGGCCAATTTGTTTTAATTTCCAGTGCTTTTGTGTTTAGCTTGCCCTCAGCTGTGGGCAGCCTTTTCATTGCTTTATTGCCGGGGTGTGTTAGGGAGAGCATGGGGAGGGGGTGCAGTACTTACTGGGATACAAGATGCACAGGGCACAGAGCAGGCTCTGCAAATTTACTGTTCTCTAAAGCTGGTTTTCTCATTGAGAGAGAAAAGGTATGCAGTGAGTGCCTGAGACAAAGACACAGAGACAGGCAGTATGCCAAGCAGGGCCCGCAGCCAAAGCACATATAACCAGGACCAGCTCATAGCAGGCAAATCAGAAACACATGTTGGGGAACACGGGCTACTAGCTATTCACTACTGCTGACACGTCTCCAAAGAAACATTTTCCTCTGGCCTGCCAGTGGTCTGGCAAAGACAAGAGTCTTGGACTAGAAAACAGGTGCTAAACAGGGATAAGGCAGTGGCCAAGTGCACAGACCAGTGAAGCTGGGGTGTGAGGGGTTAAAGTTTTCTTGGAAGTTACTAAAGGGCTACAAAGTTACAAAAAAAGCATTCTCCTCATATCAGCCCCACATATGTAAATATTTCTGGATGTTTTCAGATATGTCAGATAAAGTAGAGATCTTTGTCTCTGTAGTCCGATGGATGAATACAAAAGTCCAAATTATATGGGGCATTTGGTACATCACTCTTTATGGGAATTCGGCCTAGCAATTGTCTAGGAACTTCTCAGAAGGGAAGGGATTTGTTATTTGTATGGCGCCAACTTATTCCGCAGCGCTTTCAGGTACTTTTATTTATTAACCCCCTGCAAGCTGGGTGCTCATTTTACCGACCTCGGAAGGATGGAAGGCTGAGTCAACCTTGAGCCGACTACCTAAACCATTCAGGGATTGAACTCGCAACCTTCAGGCCATGAGCGAGAAAAGGCTACATTTACATGGGGTCAATGTGTGTTTTAACAGCAGAAGCAAGGCTTTTTTCATGCAAAAACGCCTCGCATCACACCTTGGATATTGCTACTCTCTGGCGCTTCTTTCACGTGCGTCGAAGAATCAGCAAGTGTTTCCCATTGATTTCAATGGGAAAACAACGCATTGTACGGCATACGATGTGTTTGATTGTCCCATTGAAAACAATGGGAGTTGCATTCCGAGATAGAACATGCAGCGATTTGCAGCCTCGCTGTGAGGGCAAACGTCGCTCGTGTGTATGACTCCATTCAAAAGGATAGAGATCATATAAGCTCGAGTTTTGTGTGTCTCGCAACGCATAGTGTGTTTCGCGCTCGTGTGAATGTAGCCTCACTGAGACGTGGACACTTATGTCTCATACCTTTGCGGCTTTCAGAGACTCTGGTGCTTTCCACACTTCTACTAGTAAGCCCCATGCGAGGGAACTTGGTCCAATAAAACAAGCTGAAAGGACCCGGTGACAAGTGTGATGGGAATATTGATGGGAAATGCATTGAATATATTTAGAAAATATTTAATATCATTTTTAGATTTCACAAACGCTGGGAAACTTAAGAAGCTGTAAGTCTTCACCTCCCACCCCCCTCCCTGAATACAGAATTGTGGAATGCTGACTCCATTGCAGAAGAGAAACGGGGAGGGCTGGATTCCTTGGTAAGTCTTGCTGTACTTTCTTAAATATAATTAGATGCGCCTCA